>NW_024582013.1:0-135594 GCF_017639235.1 Corvus kubaryi
CACAAGCGGCGCCGGGCGGATGGCCCGGCAGCCCCTGCGCGCGCACCGCCCCCGCGCCAAGGGAAGCGGGAGGGGCTGGGCCGGGCCGGGCGGCCTGCGCGGGAAAAGCGCTCGCTGGGATCTGCCGCGACCCGCAAAGGGACGTGGAGGGGAAAATGGCCACCCCCGCACGCAGCTCAGGGACGCCTTGAGGGCTAAGAGCAGAGGCTTGTGCCGGGCTTCCGTCGCGGGTGACTGCACCGCTTTCTCTCCTCTTTCCGCGGCGTTTCACGGCCTGGGTCAGGTTGAAAGGGACCACAGTGTCATCTGGTCCAACCTTCCCGCTGAAGCAGTGTCGCCCCAGAGCACATGGCACAGGATTGTATCCACAGTTCCTGTATTTCTCAAGTGAGGGAGACTCCACAACCTCTCTGGGCAGCCTGTTCCACTCGCACAGTAAAGATTTATTTTCCCTCGTATTTAGGAGCAATTTCCTGTGCATCAGTTTCTGCCCGTTGCCTCTTGACCTGCTGCTTGGCACCACCGAGCAGAGCCTGGCTCCGTCCTTCTGACACTCTGCCCCAGGGACACAACTTGCCTACGCTGAACCTCCCCTAGGGGACAGCGGGGGGGGGGGGCCGGCAATGTTCCCGTGTCCCTGATGAGGAGCAGCGTGGAGAACGCGGCAGGAAAAACGGCACCGGGAAGTCGGTGGTGTTTCCCCAGGATGCCACTAGCAACTGGGTTTGTGTAAGCCAAGAGAAACAGCAAGGTGCAGGTTTTTCATCGCTCAGTGTTGGCATATGGAAAAGAGGTAGGGGGGAATAGCTTCAACACAGCTTTTACCTCCTCAAATCATGAGGAAGAGTTAAACAAAGTTAAAATGCATAAAAATATGGTTTTTTATTCTACTGAAAGTAAAGTTGAGGAAAATCTATGGTTTCACATTTTATTTTTAGCATCAACTTGCTCCGGGAACGACAGAGCAGAGCAGTGCAGAAAATCACAAGCACCTTCCCTATGTACAAGTCAATAAAAGTGTTACTCCGAACAGAGCCGTGATGCACCATGCATCCCTTCCACCAAAAATAAAAGCATTCATCCCAGCACACACCTGAATTAAGAGTGTGTGGAACTGGGAGAGGTGCGGGGGGCAAATTACAGGGGAGTCAAAAAACAAGGGTGATTCTTAAAGTATGCAGAAATGTGAACAGGCAGCAGCTGCAGAGGAGGAACAGCTTTTAGAAGAAATGCTACTGGGGAATTTTGTGCTGCTCTATCTCTGCTTCATACTGGCTTTTTTTGAACCTCATTGGTGTCTTCCTAGCTCTCCTACGTAACACCTCAATTCCTTTGTCCCATTTTCATTATCTACATTAGATAACCATTACCCAATTCCCAGCAGAGTGGAATTACTTTCCAGGTATTTCTCCTCATAAACTACACTCTTACTCTCCTGCCCCACAATTGTAAATACAATTTTAGATGCAGTGGGATGATTTGCAGTGATAGATGATCCCTATCCTGGAACATGTATGTTTGAATTCACCTGCAAGAACAACCTCATCTTGTGTAAATGGCTGGTAGGCTACAGCTGCTGACTAGTTTTAGGATGATGGTCTGCTTCTACACTGTGCACATCAAGATCTACGTCAATGTAATTATCAAAACACAAACCCCAGTATTTCAGCCTGGATTTGTAACTCATTTTGTCCAG
Organism: Corvus kubaryi; assembly: GCF_017639235.1. Classification (NCBI taxonomy): domain Eukaryota; kingdom Metazoa; phylum Chordata; class Aves; order Passeriformes; family Corvidae; genus Corvus; species Corvus kubaryi. The sequence continues at coordinate 1,697 of NW_024582013.1, forward strand.
GAATCAATTAGCATGCTAGCTTTCAACTTAGGGGAGGGAAAGGGAGGGTAGCATAATGTGTTTCCATTATCGGAAGAGCTAGATTTACACAGGGATGTAAACTGTGCCCGTTGGTAACAGACACTCATTAGTAAAAATGCTGGCTTCTAAAATGGTACCTGTGTGGGGAACTGACTAAAATCACTCCTGTGCTGGTCATGTAGGAGCTGGACAATTTTAAAACAAGCTTCCCTCTTTATGCATGCTAAGAATATTAAGGTAAGCTGTAAACGAAATTTTTTCTTCCACGTACGTGTCAAATGCAGCTACACTACACTTGCTCTGTAAATTCAAGTGCTGCTTTATTTACTTATTTTACTTATTTAGAACAATTTCCATATGGTGGACATGCCTTTAATGAAACTCATGACTCAGAAATACTTGTTGATGTAGTCAAACAACATCTATTGACATGAGTCACTGAAGTTAAATAAATGTCATTAAAAATGAGACAAAACAAAAGGCAAATATATATATATCTCCAGCAGAATGATAGTGATCATCACCATTTGATCAATCTTCCCTGTGAGTTATATCTGCAAGTTACTTTGAGGTAGCGCTAGAAAGAAGCTGTTGGTCCAAGAGCATCCCTGCAAAAAGAAACATTCATGGCTTAAGTACCATTCAACCTTTTTGAACCCTTTTCAGTCTTCACCATTTTTTAGCCTGTTTCTTTCTCCCTGTTCACTGACCGCAGGATCATTAGCCCCTCAAACCATGGTACTAAAGCTTTTCTGTTCAGAGAAGTGGAAAACAAAAACATTACTCTTCTTCAAGAAATTAGTGGGTTTTAGGTAAAGGCACTATCTATCACAGCTAGGTACAATGAAGAGTTTCTAAAACCAACACTAGATAGTCTTCAAAAAAACCCCTTCATCAGACTTTAAAAAACCCCACAACATTTCAGCTGGGTAAAACAGACAAAACACAACCAGACAAAGAGAAATAGCATGGTGTTGAAAACATTGCTCCCAATACTTTTTTTGCATGTTTCTACTGCAATCAGCTCTCTGTAGAACTGAGAGCAGGCATCTGTATGACGTACATGTTCAGGTCTTTGTGTAAGCTCGCTAATGCAGGTGGTAGTTGGACCAGCGCTGGAAGTTTCCTCAGTTAAAAGTCTCAGCAATGAATGCCAGCAGTTCTGATGCACTCACTTTTTCCCAAATTTGTGCTTACACCAAAGTTTTTTCAGTGTGTCTTTACAGTAAAGAATGTGCACTGCACACAGTATCTTGATCCCATATATGCACTCCTAACTGGAAAGCAGGATGGACTAGAAAGGCTCAGGAGACAGAAAACAAAGTCAGAGCGCTATTTAAAACCGTATCACACGGGCTGCAATCAGCAGACTCCCTTCTTCACCTCACTTTTTTTCTATGCTGACTGGAAGAAAATATATTCCCCAACATTTCTCAGGTTTGCAGAACTAATGGCCCAACCAACCTCTTTAACTGCATTACATAAACAGTATTTTCACTATACAGGTACTTTACAGGCCAGAACAGAAGGTGCATGCATGTCTGAAAACAGTGTCTAATGCAGAGTGTGGAGACCTTGCTAACACGTAAAATCTGCATAAATATGACAACTACAGACTCTGAGGTTTATGTGCTGGGTAATACAGTGCTGATCTAAGTGAAATCACACAGCTACATGGGCTCCTCATTACATAGTTCACACATGGATCAACCTCCCAAAAGGCAAAAATCAGCAGATACTCCATAGTATTTTTATCAAGCCAATAACACACCCTTAGCATCTAATAACACAGTAAAAGGTTTCCACAAATTACTTGCTGCAGCTTAAGTATGGTGTTAGGTAATGCTATGCAAAGCAGGATATGCACTTCAAAGCAGGAAGCTTCCAGGTCTGTGCCTGGGTTATAATCTTGCATCTTGTGATGATGGTGCTTGCTAGATACAAAATCCTTTGCCTAGCAACTGATTTGTACTACCAAGCTCAGGCATCACAGCTGTGCACCACAACTGAAGTGAAATCAAATCCAGCATGGTTTTGAAAGTTTAGCACCCCCACATCCAAATTCAAGCATCCTGCATCTACTATCTTGAGTTTCCTCCCTTCTGCAATCCCCTGAAACAATTCTATACAGGCACACAACTAATTCCCTTTCCCATCCAGATTCTCTTTGCTTCATTTAGTCCATTTTCTGTCACATTCCCATTAATAATCTCCCTTCTATCACCTTCTGAAGACTGACCAGTTCCCACCAAGGAAACATTCACCTACAAAATCTCAGTTTTCAGCCACTTTGCAACTAGTTCTCTCCAAAGCAGAGAAACAGTTGCTAAGACTATGATAGAAATTCCGTGCCTAAATGAGGGGGTTTTGTTCTCTCCTTCTACATATGCAGTGCACAAAATCCAGGAAAATGAAGTTCCTATAGCACACCAAAAGACCTTTCTAGTTCAGAGCATCTGTATTTCATGGACAGGACTCCACAAAAAAAAAAATCCTAGCTGAAATTAAACTGTGAAAAGAGGAGATTCTGGTGAGCAGGCAGAAGGGACCTGCTCTGCCAAGTCATCACTCTGCAATGCAGGTATTAGTTTCACATTTAAGAACAGCATATAGGTTATGACCACCACTTTAATGTAATTAAGTCATTAAAGGAAAAAAAAAAAGAACTTACTCCTATCTGCCAGCCTAGCAATTATGGTTTAGACTGCCCCCAAAACACACATGGCAGTACCAAAGTGCCTCAAGTAGCTTTAGTAGCTTTCACATGTATTAGCTATATGATAATTTCTACCTTTTTCTCTTCAAAAAGTATTCTTTTGTTTCCAGCCTGAATTTATTTTATTGTGTACAGTAAATAGTAACAGGAGCTTAAGCTGTCTCTATGACTGGAAAATATTTTATACGCTTTCAGATAAGAACAGTTTAGAGGAAAGCCACTCAGAAGTTGCTATCAAAGTGTAGCTTTCTTCATTGCCATCTCCCCTAACCACTTTTGACTTGAATACTGGAAACTGTCATCCTACTAAAATGTTATAAACCTCATCACTATGAAACATCTGAGCATGGAGACTGAACAAATAACAGATGTTTAGGATAGGGTGCAAGTTAGTTGAAGAGTATACCAGGACACTTTAATTCCAGATAGGTTTTTCTTCCTCCTTTATATCACAGGGTTTTGTCCAAGGATTTTTATGTATAAGAACATGTATTATATTACAACACTTTCTTTGCTGTAAAGCATCAGTTGAGAAGACTAACAAGAAGGGCAAAAATAAAACTATCAGTAGGTATCATCCTTAGTCTTTGGAATGTTTGCAGCTATGGCAGCTCAAAGTTTGCCCTTCTGTATGTTAAAACTGTACAGATAAAGCATGTTAGGAGCTTGTAAAAGATTGCCTAGGTATCTTGGAAGTGTGTGAGAGCTAGTTCTTGCTAGTGCTGATGCCCATACCAAAGACAGGTGAAATACCCCTACTGCCTCCTGCTAAATTCCACAAGCCAGAAGAGAAGGTGTTTCGCATCTGTAAGTAAAATCCCTTGCTGGCCAGTTTGCAGAAACAAAATTTTATTTACACAGGCAAGTCTATCTTTAGACCCCACTGAACTCTTTACATTTCTAGAATATTTACATGATTTCAAGATGCTCCAAGTGATGAATAAAACAAAAAGAAAGATTACAGAAACTGCCAAAAGCATAGCAAAAAAACCCCAACCTATCATTGTGCTTTAAAACTTATGATCTAGAGTGATGTAGAAGAAATGTAATTTTAGCACCTTGGTCTTAACGGTCATGCTATATAAGACACTTAAATAGCAGAGGGGATGTCAGAAGTGACCGTATCCAGAGGTTGCCAGTGACAATTCATGAGGGCATCATAGAGTTCTTCACTTGTCTCCATAAATTGTCTGTTCATTTCATCAACATCCAAGTACAGCTGCGGATCTGAAAATAAAAGCCTGGTAAGTACAAGTGTCAGAACTCAGGAGGTTTGCACATAAAAACCTGAAGTAAATGCCTAACAAAGTGTACTTCAGGTAAATGTAATGACTTAACAGACTTAATAATACATCTAGTAAGATGTTTATTTGCCAATTTTAACAAAGCTAACAAGTCCAGTTTCTTTTGGAATTAGTGTATTCAAATGCTAGGACTATACTGGTATTTCCACATGAAGCAGAGACTTAGGGATAATTAAAATTTCTGAACACTATTACAAGATACCTCTACTAATGAGTTTAACATGTAACAATCTTGGCAGAATCAATACAAAGATACAGTAAATTCTCCAGTAGATCATTTTGGAAGAATGAAGGCAAAGGAAAGAAGCCTACTGCAAAGTGTTGTTGATAATGTGCCATTCTACTTGACATGGTGTATACTATTAGCTTTAAAATCCTACCTCATCTTAGCTATAACCCATTCTTTATCCAGTAGTCACTGGCTTGTACTGTTAAAGGGCAGAAGCACAGCTAAATTCAAGCTGCAGTGATAGAATTATCATTACCTTCAGTTATTAGGTCATCATTGATTTCAGTCATAGCTGAAGCTTCCTAAAAAAAAAAAAAAAAAAGTGTTTAATCACAGTCAGTTTCAGAAAGCATCACAAATCCAAAGTAATTTTATGCTCCCAAAACATCCCCTCCTCCCACAACTATAAAATAAGCAGGAGCAGGTGATGTTTTGTTGGGGAAGTGTTTTTTGTGGGATGTTTGTTGCTTTTTAATGGTTTCGTTTTAGGGGTTTTCTTTTTGTTTGGTTTGTTAGTTTGTTTAGGTAGGGTTTTTTTGTTGTTTGGGGTTTTTTGGGGTGTGGCTTTTTTTTGTTTTGGTGGGTTTTTTTGTTGTTTGGTTGGGGTTTTTTTAAGAAAACCATAGTATAGTTCTGCTTGGAAGGCACTTCCGGAAGTTGTAATTGATCAACTTGCTGACCTAGATATGATCATCTTACAACAATTCTTTATTTTGCTTAAAGCAAAGCACATCAGAAGAACAGGATGAGAGAGACTAAAAAATTTTGCTGTCAGAACTGTTATTTGATATACATGAACAAATATTACTGTATACATATCTAATTCTACAGATGCACTAAAGCACTTAAATCCAAAATGCTGAATATAACCTTCACACTTATCCGACTGCATGATTTCACCTTTAGGACTTCTCTGCTCTGATTTACACAACCCACACAACTTGCTATTTGGTTTTTTTTTTTACATTAACTGTTTTATTTTTACCTCAAAAACAGCTGGAGCCATAACAGCATCTCCTAAAGAACAGTCTCCAACAGCTTGCATGCTATCATAGGGAGTATAGGAGCTGTAGTTGTAGTCAGCATAAGGATCATAATTCCACTGTGAATAGTAGTTCTGATAATCTTGATAATAATCATTATAGTTGTATGACTGGTACCGCTGGAATTCTGCTTTCAGTCTGAAACGTGAGAAGTTATACACAGTTAAGAGTTTGAGAACAAAAAACTGTAAACCCCATGTTGAAGTTAAACAACTTTACACTTCCAAATATACAAGGAAGCTTTTCTCAATAGTTGCCTAAGTTTTAAATCACAGCACAATACCTCATGTTTATACAGAAGCAAATGCTCTCACCTTCACCAATGCCAGGAGTAATTATTTCTGTGAACGAACTCAAGAGAAATGTATCTATATTCAGTTTGAGTACTTTTGGTATCTGTATAAGCAAGCTGCTGATAAAAATGATTTATCAAGATCAGAGACCTTTACCAAGCACAGGTGTTTTAAAAGATGCTTTAAACATTTAATTAGCCCTTCCATCTTTTTTAATGTTTTGTTAATATTAAATCTTGTTATTTTCAGAAACAAGGGGTAAAGGCTGATTATCTGTTTCAGAGGAGCATCTGACACTGCCTGTCAATTTACCATGTCTACCTTCACTTTCTCAATTTTTGGTCCATGAACAGTTGCCAAAGCATAGCTGTCAGGTGAAGTCACTATCCAGAACAAAGCCAAAGCAGCAGAAAAATTACAAAACTCATTAGTTCTTAAGACCAAAGGGCCACGTGATTAGTTTTCACTGCTTTCCCTCTCCTGAGCAGATTTCTCCCAGGGACAACTTCAAGGTGGCTAATGACAAGTATCACTGAACAAGAATAACCTATACTAAAACAGAGATATACTACATGAAAAAGATTGGGATAAATCAGCTGCACATTCCAAGAAATCTCCTATGCTTAGGAATTTCCTCACTGATTACATACATACAAGCAGACCTCCTGTGTTTGTAGTGTCCAAGGTCTCTATCTCCGCTTTGCTACAGAAAATTCAGATTGGGGCTTTTTGCCAAGAACACAAACTGAAAGAGCTCAGAAATTGTTTCCAGTGTAAGTGACTTAATGACAAACTACTCTGATGGCTGGATATTTGGATCCTGTGAGAGCACAGTACTCAGCCATTCAGAAACAGGTACAGATTAGTGGTGTGTATTTCAATGCCCACATTATATTTTTGCTTCATTACTGTGAAGCTACACATACATTCTAATAAATAGGTATTTTATTGTCTTACTACTGTAGTAAACAAATTATTTCATAATGTCTCAGTCTTCTGCTTCCAACTTCTCTCCTATATCCATCTCTGTAGAAAGAAAAATCTAAAAATACTGCTGACATTCTTCTGGATGGCAGAAGTGAGGAAAACTTTATTTGAAACCTCATTTTCAAAGCAAGTTAGTCAAAGCAAATCTGGACAGTGCTCTCTTGGGTAAGAGCATTCCTGTTCCAAAGCAGTGTGGCAACATTGGCAAAATTATCCAGGAAAGAGAGGCAGGAGCTGTTATTTTTAGCCTTTTAACAGAACACACAAGCTAACCTCATGAATATATACTGAAATTGTTTTATAAAAAGTTCTATTTTTGTCTGTATTCTGGATCAAAGTTTATCAAATTTGGTATCAAGTCTCTAACTAGATTGTCTTCAATAACTGACTGAGAGAACTGAGCTGGCAGAAAAAAACCCCTCTCAAACCCAATCAATTTTAAATTTCCTGCTGCCTCAATCACTTGAGAAGCAAAGAGTAGTATTCTAAACAAACCGTTCAAGCAACATCTCCTTTGGATTCTTCCCCTCCAGACTCTTGTGTTTTTCCACTAAAGATACCCTTCTTCTGCCAGCCTACTTTAAAACCAACACTGTGCTACCTTGTCTAAGCCAAGGGGAAAGGCCTAGAAGAAAAGCTTCCTAGCATAAAAACAAACACTTGTTGTCCCTTCTACCTTCTTCAGGCTCAAACATGAAATACTTAAAAATGCATTCAGCTTCACTACTGTGAGCATTAAGGCTGGTCACAACAGCAGCTAAGCCTAACTTATACAGTCTGGCTAGACTTAAGAGTTGTATTTCCTCAGCAATCTTTAAAGAGGTTGATGAATCCAGGCAGTCAAAACATATGCTTCCTTGATTTTGGTTTTGCATAGTGTACAGCCATTATAGCAAGGGCCACAGTCTTTAGAAAGGCAGAGCTAAAAGAACCCAATTATTTAGAATTACCAATGTGATAATTTAGAATGTATCAATGCACAACTCATTTGTTACCTTTTAGAAATTCCTATGCTCAGCCGGATTCGTTTTCCCCCCAGACCTGGTGCATTCTGGCAGTCTTGCAGTGCCCTCATCTGATCACCTTGCTCACCAAATCTGACAAAGGCATACCCTCTACAATTTTCAAAAGGGAGAAAACAAATTCTAGTATTCATAACAGTTATAAAGCTAATGAATTCAACTTCTGTCTTCACAAAAACAGAAAATAGTAGCTACTATAGCTTCTACTACCTAAGCAACCCCTCTGGCATGTGCACATGCACAGAAGATGCTTTCACAAAATTAAAGACTTGGGCCAGAAGCAAAGAGCTTTGTTCACAGCATTAAAACACAACTTGCTGAAAGCCAGCAAAACAATACATGTTAACTGCTATCTGTGTAAGTAACCAGATTCCATATTTCTGCACTTACAGCAGTTAATGTATCAGTATTAACCCATTCCTACTGCTCTACAGCTCTAGCATTCTTTTTAAATTTGCTGTCTCAGATTTCCTTTTTTTTTTTTTTTTAAAGTTTCTGGAACTAGTCCATTACAGACAGTGTTTTCTGAACAGCAAACTCACTCATCCCTGCTTCACTCACTGCCTGGCCAGTGCAACTTCTACTAAGCTTTATTTACTAATATTAGAAGTTCCATCTCCCAACCCCATAAGATTTGCTAGGCCTTACACTTTTCTTCCACATGTAAAAAGGGAATTATTTTGTCCTCAGTACTGCAGATGACTAAGAGGATACACTGCTGTAGGTAAGCACAGCAGCACAGATGTCCACACAGAGCTCTCCCTTCTCCCACCATCTAACTCCTTTCATGCAGATATGCATTCAGCTAAATTGAAGCTTAACACATTAACTTAAATCACATTAACTGCTAGAAGTAACCATAAAGTTCTAGAACCACAAGGATCTATGCTGTTAAAAAATGCCAGAGACTAATCTCTCTTCCTGCCTCTGAAGAGAATTCAAAACTAGTTCAAATGCTAGTTCCTATGTATTACTCAGAGCAACAAACATACTGTCAGCATAAACACATTTTCACAGGCATTACCTGGAATATCCCAGCAGGTCTGTTGCTATTTTGCAGTCAATACATGAGGGGTACCTCTTTAGGAAATAGTCATAGAGCTGAAAATCATCTACTTCTGGAGTCAGCTCCCCAACAAATATCGAATAATCCGGTCTATAAAAAGGTAAGAGAACCATCATTAAGTTCAAGAATAACACAGTTCATTTCAGTATTAAAGTACCTAACATACAAGCAAGTAGTTATTACTGGACAAATAAGGAGACTAAATATGAAGAGAGCATTAACTGCAAAACTCTGCTGAGCAGCGTACAGCACCACAGTGCCACCACTCCAGTAAGTTCTCAGTTTCTGAGTCCATTCTACCACTTTTGCAAGCATTTGAACAAAGACCCAAATTTATTAAAGAATCTTTTTAAAAGTTGGTTTTAAAAGGTCTCATTTGTTGTCTGAAGGGCAGGGCACTCAAAAATACCAAGAAAAAATATTAAGTTACAGCCATAATTCAAAAGAGCTAAGACTATTTTGACACCACATCTCAAGCAATTATGAGACAGAAACTAGGAAAAAATCTTCATTGTTCAAATGGCAATAAAATTCCATAAGCAATACTTAGTGTATAGGCACCAGTTGTGCCATTCCAGGATTTTTAAAATAATTGATGGCACTCACTAGTCATTAGCAATTTGAACAGGTAAGGGGTCAGAGCTTCTCCTTTCTAAAGGTCTTTACCTGGTTGTATTAGTACTACTAGGGACAAACTCTATTCTTCCTGGTTTTATTTTGTTCTTTTTCTTCCGTTTCTTCTGTGGTGTTCTCCACCAGCTGTAGGCCTGGAGACATTCTCTTTTTTTCGCCATCAAGTCCTGTAGGGAGAAAAAAAAAAATCGCCTTTATAGTATTTAGCCTCATTTACATTCCTCCCTCCCACTCCCCATCACCACAGGTGATTTCCCCATATTCACCTTGCCCTTGAAAGAAGCCTGGGGTCCCATTTCTCCCTCCGCCTCCCATGAGGGAAAGCAGCCTCTGGGGAAAACGCCTGGCAAAAATAACAGAGCCAAAGGATTGTATGAACAGCCATATTCCCCTGACTTGTCAAGCTGGCTAAAGGATTGACAGCTTCCTCTGGGAATTAGGGAAAAACCAGATAGCCCTTTGATGCTGGCCAATCCTAAATGTTAATTAGCTTCAGGACTGGACTGTGTTCCACTTGAGCTCCAGGATGCAAAAAGCCCTGCCACAGCACAATCTGAGTGATGAAGAGGCAGGAAAACTGTCACTCTTGCCTAGAGGGGATGTCCACTGTCCCTATCTCCCCTCTCCTAGGAATTCTTCTTCTGTGAGATACCTCTCCTCAATACCCAGCAGTGAGTCACTCTCCCAGGCCAGGAACAATGACAAGAGGCCGATTAATGGAACGTAAGGAGAAAGCAGACCAGAAACAGGCACTAGCTTGGCTGAGGGAAAACTCGAACCCAGACGCAAGGCCAGGAAGAAAGAGGCATAAAAAGTGCCTCTTGGGAACAAAAAATAAAAAAAAAAAAAAAAAAGAAGAAAACCTAAAAACCCCCTAAAACCCCAAAAACCACAGTTCAAAAAGGAAGTGAGTGGGGCAACTACACAAAAGAGATGGGGAAACAGCCATATTAACACAGGTTGCCTCCTTCACTTAAGATTCTGAAGAACAAGGTCTTCCAAAAATAAGAATGATGTTCCACAGCATTTACTTACGCAGGCTTTAATGTTCTTCCTCTATAAGATCTCCACATGTACCTTATACAGAATGTTATGCGCAAGGTCCTTCAGAAGAACTCACGCTCAAATAATGCAAACTGCAAAGCTTAATGTAATAACTCCCAACCTGCTTGAGTTGACACAATTAAGTGTCCTGAGGACAGCCAGCAATTGCATTGCTGGAACAATCATAGGACTAAAAGAACACCGAACTCAGAGCAAGCTAGCTATTTCAGCTTCACATTTATTAGGAATTCGGAGTATGGTTCTGGAATCCATTTAGGCACTGCAAGCCTGTATTTCTGACTAAATCATCTTACCTGGCTTGCCATGGTTCAAACTGTCTTCTCTCTTTCTCAAACAGTATGACTGCACAGGTTCAGTTTATTGCACTCCTTCAGCTGAAAAAAATGTGGGGGAGAAAAAGAAGATGAAGGATTTTATCCTCAAGATTAATCACTTCCAAATATGTTCACCCCACCATATGCTCTAATGTTATTAATTCAGAGCTTTAGAAATTAAGTTCTGACTTGTCACTGCTAAAACAATGGAAATAAAAAGGATATATGGCCAATGGGATTATGATTAGATGTCATCTTCACTGTCCTAAACTAACAGAGAACGAAGTCTTCCCACCATTCAAAGCACTAGAAAATTTTAGAGATCTTTTAAGTCTCCTATACTTTACCCTTAATTCTGAAATACCTACATATAATAATCCAGTAATTCAGAAGATTCTAAAATAGTTAAAAACAAGGCAAAAGATACATGCTTCAGTATGTTTTGTACAATCCCCCTGGCTTCTTCCCCTTTTAGCCAAATTTAAATTTACTTGTACCACAAACTATGCAGCTGAAAACAAGCAGTGGTACTTCCTATGTGCTAAAAAATAGGAGAAATAAAAGCAGAATGAAGGCACAATACAAGCAATCTTGATCTTTCTCTGCACCTTTTCTCCTCCCTCTCTTGCCTTTTCCACATATATGTTTCACTCATTACCATCAAGTTAGCAACAGCAAATAACCTTTTACTGCCATCACTAAACCAGTGGACACACTTTCCTAAAGAGGTACATATCTTTGTTGATTCTGATATCCTTTCTTTAGGCTTTTTCCCCTAGTCATCCAACAAATATAAATCAGTGCAAAAACCAGTTTGATTTGCAAAATATTCTGCATTTACTTTCACACACAAGTGTTCCTTCACCACTACTGATTTTTTTATATCTGGTGTTACTCCTTCTATGCAGATACTTGATTGCTGAAGTTCTAATTCCCATTTCTATGCAAGAATTTATGTAATGTTTTACATCTTGGCTGATCAAATCCACAGCCACATAATGCAATAAACACAGAGCATCTACACCACCTTAAAGGCTCGGCTGCAGAACAGAGCAGTTCAGAGCACTACTTCTGAAATGGATTACACTAACTTGACACAGGATAGCCATAAACCATAATTACAGCATCCATGCATGGTGCTATTCAGAGTAGCTATGGACTTCATCCCCACAGCCATTCTGAAGCCAAGAAAAGAGCCAAGTACAAACAAGCCCTTAAAATACAGGCATATACTTGTAAGGTTAGCATATGCTAAACTGAGAATGAGCTTACTGAAAAAAATTGTATTCATTATAAAAATTATCAGCAGCAACTTTTTCCTGTTAAAAGTTGTCAATAATAATGCAAACATCCATGTAACAACACTCCTCTAACATTCGTTTTTAACAAAAGGAACCATAAACTCTTCCATGCTTTCAACACTGCAATACTGATTTTTGAATTCACAGTAACTTCTTTTAAACTTACCACTTCTCCCTCGTGCAGACCCAAGGGAAGATGGCACTCTTGTTGCAATAGGCTGTCAGGAGGCAAGTGATGCAACTGCTTCTCGGTCAGTTATCACCGACTTTTATGCAAAACTGGTTTCGTATGCCTCCCTGTCCGATCTTGACCTTTTCACTACAAAACAAAAACATTTTAAAAACAATTAAAACAGCATGTATTAAGATAATACATTTTTTTACATTTGCGTTAGCTGTATCTACAGTCACAGCTAGCTTTCATTTAAAGCAATGAGGCAGCTTCAACCTCCAGAATTCAAACACATCCTTAATTGGATTACACACACATCATAGCACCTTTTAATTTTATTCCACGTTTTTTGCATTATTTCGTTTACACGGGCAAAAAGGTGGGCAAAGCTGTTCACGGCCTGAATCGGCCGTGCAAACACCGCTCACCCAGGCAGCGAGCAACCCCCCTTCCCCTTCAGCACTAATTTCGCTCACACGAGGCGCTGGGTCAGGGCACCGGGATGAGGGAGTCGCCCAGAGCTCTTGGGGCCGGCGCGGTGACCCTGGCCGAGCCCAGGCCCGAGCCGTGACGCATTTCTTTAACCGAGCCACTCGGCACGACGGACGAGCCCGACCACAAGTGCGCCCCGCCCGGCCGCGGCCCTCCGCAAGCAGCCACACTGGCGCCGGGGCCGCGCTTCCCGCTTATTGTACTACGCGAGAAAAAAATTAAGTAATAAAAAAATATAAAAGGACCCGACGAAATAGCAATAAAAGTCGGCGGGGCCCGGGGCTGGTTCCCTAGGGCCTCGGCCCAAGCGCCGCCGGGGCCTCCCCGGCCCGCGTGCCCTGAGGGAGGCGGGGGCCCCGCGGGAAGGGAACGGCCCGAACACCCCAGCCTATCCCACCCCACCCCGCTCCCAATATATAGGTTCGCGCCCCTTTCCCGCGCTGGCAGGCCCCGATCCCGGCCACCGCTTCCCCCCCTCCCTCGCGATCCCGGCACTAACGCCTCTCGGCCGCCCCGCCGCCATCACCGCCAGCGCCGCTTCCGCCCCACGAGGCCCCCCCTGCGCGGGCTGCCCTGCGCGCAGCCTGAGCCCTCGCCGCTCCGTCCGGCGCTTCCCGCTCCGCGGCGGCTCCCACAGGATTCTCCTCATCCGCAGGGAACGGGCGCTGCCGGGCGCCACACGCGGGGCCAGCGCGGAGCGGCGCAGGCAGCGCGGCGGACGGGCGGAAGAGCCGGCAGGAGCCCCGGGGCGGCGCCGTGCGGTGGCGGATGGAGCTGGTGGCGGGGTGCTACGAACAGGTGCTGCTGGGGTTCGCCACGCGGCCCGGCCAGGTAACGGGAATGGGGGGAGTAGGGAGCGGAGAAGCATAGAATCACAGAACGGTTTGGGTTGGAAGGGAGCTTAGAGGCCATATAGTTCCAACCCCCTTCCATGGGCAGGGACACCTTCCACGAGACCAGCGTGTTCAGAGCCCCATCCAGCCCGGCCTTGAACACCTCCATGGAAGCGTGTGAGGGAAATGCCCGGCGCGCCCCGGCACTCACCGTCTCGCCCGCCCGTAGCCGCGGTTCCGGGCGCCGCCGGGGCTCTTAAAGCGCGTTGCGGGGGCGGGGCGGCCTCTCCCGCAGCTTCTGCCGCCAGGCTCGGCCCCCTCGCTGTCCCGAAGGGCTCCCGGGAGCTGCGGAGCCTCTGGGCAGCCACGAGGGCGTGCGGGGCTGCGGTGCGAGGTCGCTCCTCCCGACGCGGCGCTGAGGATGGAGAGCTGCGCGGGGGATGGATAGAACGTGGTCGGGGGGCTGGGGCCAGGTGGAAGGCGTGTCTCCTGCCGTGATGGAAAACGAGAGAATCCTCCTCTCTTGCCCTTGGGATTTATCTCTGTGCAGACACTTTTTCACAGACAGCTTCGTCTAAGCACAGCACTGATTACAAGGGGAGGTTTGCACGCTTAAATCCTTTTGACTAATCTCCTAACAACACATTAACTTAATAAGATCCCATTATGCTTATATCTAGATATAATTCCTCCCCCTGTACTCAGCACTGAGGAGGCCACACCTCGAGTGCTGTGTTCAGTTCTGGGCCCCTCAATTCAAAAAAGACATTGAGATGCTGGAGCAGGTCCAGAGAAAGGCAATGCAACTGCTGAAGGGTCTGGAACGGAAGTCCTGTGAGGAGTGACTGAGGGAGCTGGGGGTGTTTAGTCTGGAGAAAAGGAGGCTTAGGGTGGACCTTACCACTCTCTACAGCTGCCTGAAAAGAGGGTGAAGCCAGGTGAGGGTTGGCCTCTTCTCCCAGTCAGCAAGCAACAGGGCAAGATGACATGGTCTCACGCTGTGCCAGGGGAGGTTTAGGTTGGACATTAGGAAGAATTTCTTCACAGAAAGGATGATTACACATTGAAATGGGCTGCCCAGGGAGGTGGTGAAGTCACTGTGCCTGGAGGTGTTTAAGGAAAGACTTGATGTGGCACTCAGTGCCATGGTCTGGTTGACAAGGTGGTGTTCAGTTGTAGGTTGGACATGATGATCTCAGAGGTCTTTTCCAACCTAATTGATTCTGTGATTCTGATTTTTACACATATACTTTTTCAGGTTTTGCTTTTTAAAAAAAAATTACAGGACAATGAAGTGGAAGCTTACTATGGTAAGCTTGAGAAAGACCTGTTTGTTTTGCGTTTCATTTACAGTCCTGGACAGTCGTCCCTGATTTTACACATCATGCCCACTCTGCCTCATTGTCAGCAGTAGCAGTGAATAACAGATATGTGGTCACTGGGAGCAGAGATGAGACAATCCAAATCTATGACATGAAAAAGAAGATAGAACATGGGGCGCTGCTACAGCACAATGGTAAGGGAGCTTTTCTTTGTAAAAAACATTAATGACAAAAAATTGTAGCTGAAAAACCGGTCCTTGCCGGAAGAAGAAAACTGATTTTTTTTTTTTTCTAATAAGACTGTAATAGTGGTGCTGTTGCAGCCAGGATGGTGTGATGATACAAACAAGGTAAGCTTTTGAGCATAAAAGAAATTATTTTGGTATTAGCCAAAAAATATCGCTGCTGATTTCAATTATTTATAGTTTTATCTGGTTAAGAAGTTATGACCCACAAATGGCTTTTGTGCCATTTTTCTTCTATCAGGACAGTTTATCAAGACCATGCCTACTCCCAGCTACTTTCTTTCCCATTGTCCTTGTCCTGTCACAAGTGTACATGAGCCACACAAAAGAGAGAGTTTGCATGTGAGAGCAGGCTGCTGCTGCCAGATGAGTTAACCTGGTACATTTCCCCCTGTATGTGCTGCCTGAATTACAACTGCAAAGTACATGTTAAAGTCACAAAATAGTTTGGGTTGGAAAGCACTTTGTAAAGGTCATCTTGTCCAACCCCACTGAGTGAGCACGGACATCTTCAATCAGATCAGGTTACATAAAGCCCCATCCAATCTGGCCCTGAATGTTTCCAAGGACAGAGTATCAACCACCTTTCTGGGCAACTGTTTCAGTGTATCACTGCTGTCCTTGTAAAAACACTTCTTCCTTACATCTAATCTTAACTGACCCTCTTTAATCTAATGTGGATGATAAAAAGCAGGAGCAGAGGAATTTTCCAGCTGTCTTTGCATTTTGGGAAGGTTTTCTTTCTCATACTGCTAGCTGAGAAACAGCTGCTGATGGTTTTGTAAACTAACTCTCTATTATTACCGCAGTCCTAGGGTACATCACTGTGTCCCGCAGCCGTAGGGAGGAGGAGGAGAGAAGATCCAGCAGGCAGGAATTGTGCAGCAAGATTGATTTATTTAATTATTTTACAAACTCTTTTATAGACTTTTTTCTTCATAGTCTAATTGGACAAAGGATCAGCCACCCCTTGGGGTGATTGGCTAAAATCCTAAAACATCCATTGTCAAAATATTTTTCTACTATACTATAAGCAAGACTTTTCAAGGCTGCAGGTGTTTCGTTGTTTACATAACTCTGCTACCTCTTCTGTGAGAGAGAAAAGTCTCTCACGGACTTAGAAAATAGCAAGAAAATCCTTGCGAGCAGCATTTTTGTATCTACACTCTATCTTGCACCTGCATGATTTTGTTACGGTTCACTAGAGAAAATATTTTGAATGGGTGTTAGAGAACCTCAGCCAATCCCCCTAGTGGGTGGCTGGTCAAGCGACCAATCATATCATGCTCTCTTATGTACAAAGATATAAAACCTAGCTTGTATTTAATAAAATAATTCTATTTTCTCCTTGGACTTATATCATGATTCTGGCAGTTTCTTGGTGCAACAGCGACAATCTAAAACCATTACCCCTTGTCCTATCACAACAGACCCTGCTAAAAAGCTTGTCCCTATCTTTCTTACAATCCCCCTTCAAGTACTGGAAGGCCACACTAAGGTCTTCCTGTGGCCTTCTCCCAGCTGAACAATCCCAATTCTTTCAGCCTTTCCTCATAGGAGAGGTGTTCCATCTCTCTGGTCATCTTTATGGCCCTTCTTTGTTCATGCTTCAACAGGTCCACGTCATTCTTATGTTGGGGACCTGTTGGAGCTGGATGCAGTGTTCCAGGTGGGGTCTCACCAGAGCAGAGTAGAGGGGCAGATTCCCCTCCCTTGCCCTGCTGCCCACGCTGCCTTTGATGCAGCCCAGGACACATTTGGCTTTCTAGGCTGGAAGTGCACATTGCTGGGTCATGTCCAGCCTCTCATCCATCAGCAAGCCTAAGTCCCTCTTGGCAGAGCTGCCCTCAATCTGTCCATCCCCCAGCCTGTGCTGATACCAGTTTGCACTGTGCTTTGTGGAACTTCAAGGTTCCCATGGCCCACTACTTGAACTTGTCCAAGTCCCTTTGGATGGCATCCCGTCCCTCACCACTTACAGAGGTTGGCGTCATCTGCAAACTTGCTAAGGGTGCACCCTTTTTCTATATCATTGGTACAGTCATCAGTTAATGGCTGTCCAAATAAATCTGTTTGTAGCTTAGCATTGATTAACCAAAAAGATCCAGGAGTTAGACTGAGCATGGTAGCTGCATTTAACTGACATATGATAAATCTGGTGATTATGGGAAAGTAGCATGTGCAGTAAATTCAGCTGTGTGTCAGGAGCAGGACTGTGATGTGGGAGCATTCCTATCACTGATAAGAGCTCTCTGTCATCTCTGCCACAGTGTTTGAGTACTGCTGTGTCAGAAAACAGACCAGATGGAGTTCAGATGTGTGGGTAAAGGGTGGCTGATAGAGCACATCAGACTATTGAATACAGCAAGAAAGTTTGAGGGTTTTTTTAAGAAATACTTAGGAAATAGTTTAGATTTTCCCAAGGTTAGGGTAGTAGCTGGCATGCCATGATGGAAGAAGTTTTTCTGTTAAGTTGTACATTCTCTGTTAATTTGTGCGATAACTGTTCGGTGTGTACAACATTGTTAATTGTATTTCTAGGCACAATAACTTGTTTGGAGTTCTATGGTACTGCACATCTACTGAGTGGGGCGGAAGATGGACTCATTTGTATCTGGAACACAAAGAGATGGGAATGCCTGAAATCCATTAAGGCACATAAGTGAGTTGCTTAAATCTTCATATTCATGTACGTTTTCATGTCTGTTTTCCTTGTAAATAATAGATGTGACTAATGTTTTGTTTTTATCAGAGGACATGTGGCATCTCTTTCTATTCATCCTTCTGGGAAATTAGCTTTGTCAGTCGGAACAGATAAAACATTAAGGTGAGTGAACAGATAAAACATTAAGGTGAGTCAAAACTGATGAAGGAATGCTGAGAATCTTAAGTCAGTAACTGTTAATCAGTGTTATAAGCAACAATTCTGTGTTGGGACTAGGCCATGCAACACTGATAAAATATATTTGTTATCAAATGGTTCAAAGATCCATTGGTTGTCTTTTGAAGTTCTAAGTGCCAGCAATATTTTAAAGTCTCTTAAGAGCAGTTTCTGCTGTTCATACCTTCTTCTTGTGAACTCTGACTCTTCACAAATCGCTTGTAAATGTATAAATATGTTTGCATTTTGGAACACAATTTGCTTAAACTTTTGAAAAATGCCAGGTTTTGTTTAGTGTGATTTTTCACTTGGAGGGTTTCCATGTTGCTGTAGATACATGTTTTAGACATATGAAATTCTTTTTCAACAGCACAAATTGCTATTTGGCTCCTTTGGGCTCAGTATTGCAAATGGTGGTTTAGAAAATAAATAACACAAGTTCAACATTATAGCGTGCAAGCAATATATATGAACTCATCATTTTCTCTTACATTAAGAAAGCAGAAAAATGCATAGAGAGGCTTAAAAGCTTCCTTTGGGTGCCTCATGTCAGCAGATTGTACTTCAGTTTTGCTGTGCTGTTTTTAACCAGAATGCACATTACCTGTTGTTGTCTTTCAGAACTTGGAATCTTGTTGAAGGACGATCAGCCTTTATCAAAAACCTGAAGCAAAGTGAGTTTATCAATTTAAATCCACTAATTAAGTGGAATTTGATAGTTTTATTTTTCGTGTAAAGAAAAGTTGACTTAATTAATCGAGTCCGTTAATTGCAAACTTATATAATGTCTTTTTTACACATGCAGGCAAGCATCTGTAAGCTTATGTCCTTAATAATAATCACTTAGCAAAAGGAAAACATAGAACCACTAAAGTAAATACTTTTCCCCCTTGAAATTTGAGATCAGGACATTTAAATAAATGTGTTTTAGTTTGTTTTTCTTTACACGATTCTGATAATCAGAAATAAACATTTAAGAGTATAGCTGTTTATTCTAGTTTATTTGATTTTTCACTGAATATTTTCGTAAATCTAGGTAGAAAACAGTGTCTAGCAGCTTCTAAAGATTCTTACTTTTAGATTCTCTGTATCAATGTATACAGATGCACACATAATTAAATGGTCCCCTGATGGAGAGAAGTATGTGACTGTGATAACAAACAAAGTGGATATCTACAGACTTGACACAGCTTCAATCACTGGCACCATTACAACAGAGAAGAGGATTTCTTCACTTAGATTTATTACAGTAAGTACAAAAATGAGAGGTATTGGGAAATTAACTGGTTTGAAACACATGAAATTAATCACACTTGCATTTCTTTTTTCCCCATTCCAAGGATTCTATCCTTGCCATAGCTGGAGATGATGAAATGATTAGGTTCTACAGCTGTGACTCTCAAAAATGCCTGTGTGAATTCAAAGCTCATGAAAACAGGTATTCTATATTTGTTTACTATTTAAATATTTATGGCAATGCTGAGTCCTCTCTGAAGTTCAATGGCTTGTAATGTTCAGCATGTTTTGCTTTTGTTTTAGTATAGAAAGTGAATTTATTTATGTGCTAAATTCCAAACAGACTTGTTTGCTTTTAGTATGAGCACAAGTACTGTGCTGTCCATGCATGTTACAAAAACAACAGGGTACAGAATTAAGACTATTACTGTTCTAAATCTGTGTGTGTGTTTGTGTGTGTGTGTCTAACCAGTCTTTTTTGACTCTGACTCTTTAGAATGCTTCAAAAAAACAAACCAGTTTTCAGTTCAAACAATAGGAGTGTAATCACGTATTCTCTGTTTTTGAATACCAAATATTTGTCCGAATGTTGCTTTGAATTCATCAAAACACAAAAGCATTAGCAGTAATGTCACTGATGTGTCTAATAGTATATGCTTTAAAGTATTGAAGAGTTCTGAGCAAATGTTTCAGTGTATTACTGCTGTCCTTGTAAAGAACAAATGTTTCCAATATAAAACATTGTAGCAAATGTTTCTAATATAAGTGACAGCACTCAAAGCTGATCACTGTTCCAAGGTCCTGCTTGTCACTTCGGGGTTTTCTGTTCAAACTCATTTTTTAGACTGTTGCCTATTCATCTTTAATTTCTCTCAGCTTACTGTTCTGAAGTGTAATATAAAAATGTATTACTTTTTACAGAATAAAAGATATTTATAGTTTTGAAAGAGAAGGACAGCATGTTATTGTTACTGGATCCAGTGACGGTTACATTAAAATGTGGAATCTGGATCTTGATAAGGTTGGTGTATTAAACTGCTTTCCTACATTTAAGAAAAGTATCAGAGAACCAAAATTTGCAGACAGTTCTGTTGTAAGAGTTAATTATAAATGACTGAGGAAATTTTACTTGAAATGTGGATGTCTTGATCTTCTTCCATGTTACATTCAGTAGAGATTTATGTGTAAGCACATATATTTATGCACTTGTATATTTTTTTATCTTTGTACTTTTCTTTTTTTAAACAAACTATAAAGTATGATGATATTATGAGATCTCATCTCCATTTTATGTAAAGTCATGCTTCCCATCAGACCTAGCCAGGCTTATGACTATCTAATCAGTTAGGTATGTTATGACTATCTAATTAGTTCAGGACTGCTGTGAGGTTTTGTAATGTGGATGACTGTTGCTACTCTTAAAAATACGAAGTCTGTGGTTTGGGTGGGGGAAGATGGTTGTTCATGTAAGGGGAGGAACTTATCCTTTGGAAAAATTCAAATACATTAATGTACTGGGTACTTGTATTTCCTGTATTTTCAAACAGTTCTGAGTAACACAGTTCAACAAGGAATCATGTCTTATCTTTAAAGTTTCTTTTGTTTAATGTTTCCTCTTAAAATCAGAAATAGATTTTTATAATTTATTGCCTAGTTACAAAGGATCTACTATATTTTATGATAAGCATCTTGGATAGTTCAAATAATTATTTCTCAACTTATATACTCTTCATATCTGAATTTGCATGTTTTTAATGTCATCCACTCTGATTATTTTTATACTTGTAAGTGCAGGAGTGATCTCCCTCTTTTCCCTACACCTTACATTTCTGTTCTCCTTGTACAGAATTGACAGAGTGATCGGGGAACTCTTTACCTTTCTGTGTAACATTGTATTTATTTTGACAAATATGTGATTTCCTTTCCTTGCAGGCAAAGTTTTGTATCACTGTGTGGGCTGCTCTGTGCAGCTCTGAGGGGTGGAATATTCTAATACAGTAGTTTCCAGTGGGTTGATGCTGTTAACATTGCACATGTGTTTGTGACACTTTTTCCCATGATATCTGTAATAGAATATTTGTATTCCAAGAGCTGAGTGATACAGTTGCCTATCAATGAAGTGAAGGTGGGCAGTAAGATGCTTTCTGACTTCAAATACAGTAAATTTAAACAGAAATAAAATAAGGTTTAAATAATACTCTTTTATGTTTTCTTCAGATTAAAGATGGGCCATCTTTACTGTGCGAAGTCAATACCAAAGCTAGGCTGACATGTCTTGCAGTATGGCTTGACCGAGCTTCAGAAATGAAAGAAAATTCTGATAAAACTGCAACATCATCTCAAGGTAACAAAAGTGTTCGTGTTTTGAATTGTTAATGTGACTGTGAAGTGGAATACACCAAGTGGGAGGTTTCTACTATATCCATTGGAAAACGTTCTGGTATTTTGAAGAAATGGGGATATGACACTGGCAAGTGATACAGGTACACTTACCGATCTGATAGTGTCTCAAGCCCGTATGTTTGTGGGACAGAAGAGAACATAAGCCTCTTTTCACTTTTATTAAAGTTTTCTTTCTGTTTACTGGAGTAACATACTGAGGAAGCCACTGCAAAGCTTTTGAGACAGATAAGAAAATAAACAGTTGATAGAACTGCATGTCTTGTCTTCCTATAAACGAAATTAGGTCTGAGGCTATTGTAGCTGAGCAAACTTACAAAGTCTAGCTCAGATCTGTTTGGGTTTTCTGCTGTTGTTTTTCCTGCATTGTAATCTGTTTACATACTTGATCTTTATAGATCTTAATTTCACAGGCAAAACTAGCATAAATGGCACTTTCCACTGTAAAATAAAAAGCTGTTTATAACCTTTTTTTAAATGAGCTACAAATAAGTCTCTGTGTCATTTAGACTACAAAGACCAGACATAAAGTTCAATGTGAATAATTCCTTGCTTTTTTTCAGAAACAGAAGATGAAAAATCATCAACAGCCAGGAGAAACAAAGATTTTTGGACTAGTGGACGGGTTAAAGCAGCAAAAAGAAAGAGAAAAATTATTCCAAGGAAACAAAAGTTGGAAGCTCCAGTGCAAAAGAAGAAAAAGAAACAGAATAGCTCGGCATGAAGGCAGCTACTTTCTCTCCTGTATAAAAAGTAAATGCTGGTGTTGCCCTAGTTTTTATAAGAATGTAAACCCTAACAGGACATATACCTCTGACCTGATGTGTTGTTTAAAAGCAACTAGTGTTTTTAC
The DNA here is from genome assembly GCF_017639235.1 of Corvus kubaryi. Lineage (NCBI taxonomy): Eukaryota > Metazoa > Chordata > Aves > Passeriformes > Corvidae > Corvus > Corvus kubaryi. The sequence goes on from NW_024582013.1 coordinate 24,125, forward strand.
CCTAATAAATTGACTGATCATTCTGGGAACTTTCTGTAAGTGAACAAAGCAAAAATAAATTCATAATATGTAATGTTTATATTTTTATACTTACAATACCATACACTTTTTAACTGGCTCTGAAAAAGACAGCTAAAATAATAAAAACAGCTGCATCTCAGTTACATTTTTGTCTCACTTAAATGCATATTAAAAACGTACATTTTCTCAGTGTTGAAAATGTCACTGTTCATTTGACTCAAGGTATGATCTGTCTTTGTTCTGCATTTCTTTTCCTACTGTAAGAAAGAACATGTTAAAATTACTTAAAATGATCACATTCCATTCATACACTCAGGGAAAACTGTAATTTCTAGTTCTTGATGTGGACTTATATATGGACTTTAAAAGCACAGTGTTTGGCTTTTTTACTGTGTTCATACTCAAATATATTTAAGTTTTTTAAAAGTCTTTGCACCACTGTTCACATGACTGAAACATTTTGTTCGGAATATGATACATAATTTTAGGTGAAAGAGTTTATATCGATAAGGTTTTACCTTTTCTTCCCCCTTTCCATTGTATTTTTTCCAAGTCCTTGATCTGAGCCATGTTGTTAAAAAAGAATTATATAACATTTGAAATGTTTGCCACACTGATAAATGTCACCTATCTGTTTGTTTGCACTTAAACAAAAAGTGAATTCCTGACCTTCTCAGTCAGTGGGAACAGGAGTTTATCCTAAGCCTTATTACAAATATGCAGTGGGAAAAACAAAGTTGAGCTGGTGAGAACAAGGTCAAAGAGCTGTACTAAATGTTTCCTTTCTTTATTTTAAGGTGTAAGGCATGTTAATGTTGTTTTCTGCACTACTGGAGTAGTCATTACTATTTCTGTTTTCAAAGAGTAGTTGGAATTCTGTTTTATTCTGATTCACTTCATCTGTTCCTCCTTATTTGTGTAGCAAGAGAAAAAGTAGAGAAAACCAGAAAAAAGATTGAGCCAAATCTGAAGACAGGCATGCAGGCTGGTTTAGGGATATAAAATAGGATGTAACTCCAGTTCAGCTGTATGCTCTGACACGGAAACAAAGTGAGCATCCTCAGTGCTTATACAGAATGGTTCATGTGGCAGTAGCAGTATTCTCTTGGATGTCCATATTTACCTTATGTAACTGTTTTCCTACTTTAGATAAATGATCAGAGCCCCTTGTTTGGATATTCCATATAGTTGATTTATGCAAGCTCAGTTTAATTCAACATTAAAGGGATTAAGTTTGAGCTTACACAGCTTCTAATTTTAATGATATCCTAAATGCTTGTGTTGACAAATACATGCAAATAATATACAACTTCAAATGGTTTGTTGACTTGACAGAAAGGTGCCAAAACAGATTTTTAATTCATAAGGCTTCTACAGTAAATATAAGACTTTAAAAGTATAAGCCTAAATAAGGGAATTGTGTACAGTGTTTTCATTTGTAAAGTGTTATGTCTATTTGATAGTGCTTATGTCCTTGACAAAATGTCTGCCACTACTAAACCAGTTTTTATCATTTGAATTTTTAAATACATGAGCTCATGGACACAGTCATCACAATTGCAGAAGCAGGCTTGCAGAAGCACCAGGAAAAATCCACTCAGCACATAATTTTAAGAATTAAAAAGCAAAAGTTCCACATAAATTGGGTTCTAAAGTTTGGACTTAGAAGTAAATATTAGACATTTGTAAAAATCCAAACTCCCTGTGTAGTAACAAAGAATTATGCATCTCATGAGACTCAGAACGATTTATGACCTGGAGACAGAGAAGAACAGTCCTTAGGGGAAAACCCATATTTTTTATACCTTGAGTGAATATTCTACTACTAATGAATACCTGGCAGTTTGTTTTTTTTTTGTTGTATCTTTGTGTACATCTTCCTTTTCAGCACATTTTCCATTCTGGTTTTCAGGGAACTGTTTAGAATGGTAGAGGTGAGGCAGCAGTGCAGAGAGAGGAGATGTCAGCAGTGAGAAAGCTGTCCCTGTCAGAAGGGATGGGTGTACATGACACTGGGAGAGTAGATGGAGCCATAGCTGCAAGAAACAACAGCTCAGTGAGCAGCATCTCAGCTGAGCCCCAGGTGAGTTCAATAGCTCCAGTAGCTGTGGATTTCTTCCAGTTTTCCTGTTTCCCCTCTTGGGGAATTCCTGTGCTGGATCACAAAGCAGAGCCCAGGGAAGCTTGAACTTCATAGCTATTACACAGCTCGAATGGAAAAGGAAACCCCCATCCAGTATAGCTTAGATATGTGTTGGTTGTGGCACTTTGCACGGAGGGAGGAGATTCCTATTTAAAGCACTTAGGCCAACAAAGGAATTAAACTGCTCCCCACTTTCTGACCATTAGGCTAATTCATAAAGATGGGAAACTTTGAAATGCAGCTACGGGAAATTGTGTTTTGCAGAAAGTACAGGCCTCTCATGTTTTATGCCTTCTATTATGAAGAGGAATTTAAGCCCCTCAGTTCAGGGATCTGGCTACAGGAGTACTTTTCCTTTTTATATGGTGAAACATCCATGGGAGATAAGTGCATGGACAACTGGAGTAAAATCATGGAGGATCATTTACATTAACGAAGTCCATTTCGGAGCTCGGAAAAGAGAAAGTTTAGCTTTTTAGGTAGTTAGAAACATCTCTACATTTTTCCAGATTAAAAAAAAAAAAAAGGCAAACATTTTCTTTACAAGATGCTTTCCCATCTCCCACTGTTGCATAACTTCTACAGCAGAAGACTCCTTTTTCTGTTGCATTAGCCTGTAATTCGGAGGTCCTGGAAATCCTCTACATCTTCCATACAAGAGCTATACTGAAATTACTGATCAAAGCTAGAAGCAGCCTGTAGGCTGCCCAGAGTTGTAGCTCATGCTACACCAAAACCCAACCCCAAATTCTCAGCTGTACCACGTAACCTCACTTTTGGATCAGGACTAGGATGGATTGGGTGCACACTACTGCAGTTCTGCGGGAGCTTTGCCCCTCACTGAACATGAGCACAAAACTTGGTCTGTACTGAGTCATTTGTAGGCACCAGGGCTCGCTCGAGCATCCTCGACCCCCGCCTCCCGCCGTGCCGGGGGATTCCCGGGAGCTCTGCAAGTAGGTGGGAAGGCACCAGCACCTCCTCCTCCTCCGCAATCCCGGGCTGCGGGGCGCACCCTGCCCTGCCTCTTGGGTGGGTTTTCGGTTGGGTTTTGTGCTTGGCTTTTTGCTCCCTTTTCTCAGAACAGCCGGAAAAGGGAAGCGTTGGGCGGTGCGTGTCTCTCTCGCCTCCCCTTCCGCCGCCTGCTCCGCCCCGGGTGCTGCGGAGCGGGGCCGCCGCGCAGGTGAGACCCCGCAGTGTCCATGTGCCCCCGGGGCTGCCTTCCTAACAAAGCCGGTTTCATCTCCTGGGCTCGCTTCAGAGCTTAGCCTTTAGGCAGGCCTTGCTCGTGGAAAAGCCCGCCACGGCAAAATGCTTTGCTTTGTTTTTTTCCTCCCCTGAAAAAGGTTAAGAGGTGCTGATCCTCACCCCAATTTTCTCTTCCAGTTTTCGGCATGGCAGTGGACTGGCTCGGCTTTGGCTACGCCGCCCTGGTGGCATCAGGAGGGCTCATTGGCTACGCAAAAGCAGGTAGGGCGCCGAAAGGTGCTTCTATCCCTCCCCCTTTCCTCCCACCTGCTTCTCCCTCTCCCCAGTAATTTGGTGGGAGCTGGGCAGCTTTTTACGAAAGCCTCCTATCTCGAAGTTGACCCAGATGTAAATGTTATCGGTTTGTGCCATGTGCTAGTAACTTGCTGCTGTTGGGGTGTGGTGGATTTTGAGTTGAGCTGGTGCTTTGGGTTGATAAGGCTATAATCTGCTTTCTGGTGGATGCTGATATCTGCACTGTGCTCTTTAGATGAACTGTCATAAGTTTGCTTCAGAAAGGCTTTTTCCCTGCTGTTAAAAATACAAGCATTCTGTAAGTGTTCTGTATCTACAAATGACATAAATCACCCTTTTCCCCCTTAAGAGATTTATTCCCATTTTAATCTTCGATGATAACAGTATACTGCAAGCTGCAGAGGGCTTGCAGAACTATCTTTTCTCCAAGTAGAGCTAAACAGTGCAAATCAGTCCTTAAACTTGTTCCTCTTCTGGGCTCTGCATCATAAGCTTACCCTCTGACCTACTGCTTTCATTTCCTGGCCTTTTTCTGAGTTAGCCCTCCTCCAGACAGAACTGGGGATTCATTCCTGCTGCAACACTCTCTCTTCCAGCTTTGAAAATCCCTAAGCCGTCTTAGTTTTTATGATAGGAAGAGGCACTGCTGAAGTCAGTAAGATTCTTACCAGTGCATTTGACTACATAGATGCTAGTGCCTATTCCAGTTTGTTTTCCATTGGCTTGATTTATCCTTTGGGTTGTGAGTGGAGTTTAGGACAGAAGGGACAATACTGAGGACTTAAGTAACTAATTGCATCTGTATTTTTCCGAGGCCATTATGAAAGGATAGGTGTCTTTCAAGCCTCTGGAACCTGATTGGGTGGATGTGGTTATGCTCAGGCGAGGGAATCCAGGTCACAGGATTTTTGAATGGGGAACCATTTGAATGAGAAACTCATATGGTGACTGCTAGAGAGAAAAAAAAAACCATACAAAGGAGCTATTGTATCCTTACTAATTTCTTGGAGAAACCAAAAGAAAATGGAACTTTCATGCCTAGAGCTAAGTGGTGATCTGTTCTTTTACAACCAGGTCTATTTACCCACACAGACAGGGGGCAGTAGTAGGTGCATTTGGAAGAATATGAGAACATGGCAATCAAAGAGTGAGTGAGTGAATGATTTATTGATTGATTGATAAATTTTTCTGTCTTCATTTAGCAAGTTCTCTGGGTCCCTGTGTTTTGAGACATAGGAATTTCTTGAGCTGGAGGTAATGTGTTCTAGGAAGTGTATGTGTCATAGCTCCTTAAACAGTGCCTTGAGGTAAAATTCAAGGGATATGATAGATGTTTCTTGCTTCACAGGCTTGTGGAAAGCATTGTAGCTCCCGCAAATTTGGTAACCCATACTCTGTGTAAAGCAGCCACCTACTAGAGAGTGCATCTTTTCCTTGCACATGTACAAGTATATCAGGTGCTTTCTATCATTTTTGTCCCTTCTTTTTATACCAGAAGCAGGATATAAAGCAATACTACAGCAACCTTGTTGATGACTAAAGAATGATTACTTTCTGGAAGCAATATGCAGTCCTCCTGTAACATTGAGAGGAGATCTTTATCAGATTAGCTTTTCAATCTCAAGTCTTTGAAAGGTGACCTCAGAATGGAATATGTAAAGAACCAGCTTCAGTACCATTAGCCTTATAGAAGGCTTTCACCACTCACAGTGATCATGCCACTTCATTACTTGGTATATTCTATAAATCACCAATTTAGAGGTGGTATTCTTTATTTTCTGGTAGTTTGAGATTATCATTTATACTGAGGACTTGATTCAAAGTTTAGATGGGTCCAGGGAACCTTCTTCCAAAGTCTGTAGTTACCTTTGGATCAAATCTCAGCTGTACTTAGGAGATATGACCTCTTGTTCAACTCTGCCCTGTTCCTTGGCAACTCTTTGAATGCCTTCCTGCCCAATTCCACCCACATGTCCTTTTTTTCTGATCTTAAATCCTTACAATTTAATCCATCTACTTTACTGCCCCTCAAGAAATTTTCATAAGACTGTTTTGAAACAGCATGCTTCAGTTTGTGCAAGGAAAACACCAATTATTTTGTATTTCTCACTATTCTTTCAATCATAAGTGTATTAATGTCTTTGCTGTTAGAGAACTAAATACTAATGCAGTATGTATCTTATGCAAGAGTAATTGGATTGTTTCTTGGTGCTGATCAGCATGGTCTCAATATCTTACAAAAACCCTTCTCTAATCTTCTTTATAACGATGAATGATGAATGCCCATTTTTTTTTTTTTTATTATTGTTGGTGTTTTACGAAAAGAAGCTGCTCACCAAGTTAATTTTAAAGTTTCTAATAAATGCATTATCTTCTACTTATTCAGGTAGTGTTCCATCACTAGCTGCTGGTCTTTTCTTTGGGAGTTTGGCTGGACTGGGTGCTTATCAGGTCTCACAGAATCCAAATAACGTTTGGGTTTCTCTGAGTAAGTAATTTAAAATTTTTTTTAGAAAAGATTATATTTAGCCTATATATTTTGAATGAGTACCTAAAAGTCTTTGCAGAAGAGTTAAACAGGGATAGTGTTACAAATCTAATTTCAGTTCTGTCTAAACTTTGCTGAACTGGTGGCTGCCAGCATGCATCTGTCTCATACTGATGTGTATGAAGGATCATAGTGCAAGGGAAGTGCTAATAAGTGGATTTCTGACCCCTGTGTACCCTCTTTTTGGCTGGATCCTCCTACCTTGAGCATCCTGCAGGAGGCTGGAAAATTCTGGGAAGTGAGATTCCCCTTCAGACTGACCATACCCCTAGCAGACTATTTTATTATCAAAGAAAATGGCAGAGACTGTGACTGGCTTATTTTTATATATGACAAATATGTGGAATTACAAAGGTGTTGATGCCTGGGGAGGTTTGAGAGAGAAGCAAGCTTCAGTAATGCTGTTTCTTCCTTCTCAGAATTGGAGCTTCCCTTCCCCCTGATTTGAGAAGGTAACTGTGGAGAGTTACTGCTTGGTCAGTATTTAAAGAGCCACCACTGACTATAGCATTTTTTACTGAAGCAGTGACATAGCATCTTTGACATGTGAAAATCAGAAGTGAAAGGGGAAGGCCCAGCATTTCCTCCACTTCAGCTTTGTTTACAGGCAGTCCACTTCCACACCTACTGGACAGGCCAAAAGCTGTGTGTGGTCAAGCCTTAATAACTGGAATACTCTGCAAATACAGTGAGCCTAAGAAGTGTGAGGTCAAATGTTTTCCCAAATAGGAGAGACAGATACATTTCTGTAACTCAGTCGTGTATGGAGTCTTTTCGTCCTTCTCATGCTTTAAAGTTTTTGGAAAAGATGTGTTCTAGTGCTGTTTGAAACAAAATTCCATTGCGTATTAGACTACAGTCCCAGTCTCCTACATATCTCCTTACGTGGGATTAGAAGACATCAATTACAATATTTAGGCTGGTGTTAAGGAGGAAGGATGCCATGGTTAGGACTGAAGATGAACTGGATCCTGCAGGACCAGTCATCACATAGAAGCAACAGTAGAGGATAAAAGAGTTGTTGGAACAACATGTTGTGTGTAGCTGTTACCACTGGGTAGCAGATGCATATTAAGGCTAAGGATTTCATCAGTGTATGTTTTCCTTACTTTTTTTTTAGCATTCAGTCTTTATTTGAGATACCATGTTCCAGGGACTGTCCTTTCTATTTTACTGAGTGAAACTACCTGGCTCCTATCTGTATGTCAAGTGGTCAGGGACAGTAGCTTTAACTCTGATGGTTGGCACACTTCGTTTTGAAGTCTTTTGAAAACATAAATTAGCTCATTCTTAGAACATTGCTACAAGTTAGACATGAAAATGCTCCCTCCCTTTTTTGAGAAGTGGGGGAATTATGTGGACAACTTTCATGATTTCCCTGTGTGGGGAAGGACTGAGTTCCAGAGCAGTGTATCATAAATTATTTCCAGTCTCAAAAAGAGCACATTTGGAAAAACAAATTTGAGGAGTATGTGCAGAAGCATGTGGAGTACACTGTCTGCTAGAGCTTGATGTAGAATACTTACTCTTTACAAACTAAGGCATTTTAAAATTTACACAATTTTATTGACTCTCTTAGTCCGTCAAGTGAAGTAACCCTGTTTCTCTTTTTACTTGATGCTGTTGCTTCTCTCTGTTCTGTTACTTTTGAATTCTGTTGTGTTTCTCCCATACACACATCTCTGCTGACTGAACTGTGCAATCTCTCCTTTAAGTTACCTCTGGAGCACTGACTGCCGTCATGGGAACAAGATTTTACAACTCCAGAAAATTCATGCCTGCAGGGCTAATTGCTGGTGTCAGGTACAATACAGTATACTTTTTTTTAACCTCATGTGTGTGATTTCTTATTTGCTTAATTAAGCTGAGACAGAGTGAACCATATTTTGTGTATCATTTTTCTTCCAGTGCACCCCTTACGTGAAATATTTGAAAATGAATTGACAAATTGTTGTTATTATTGTTTAATTATATTATTTTTCCCCTTTTACAGTTTGCTAATGGTTGGAAGATTAGCACTGAAGATGCTGGAAAAGCCCCAGGATAAGTAACTGTTAATTTTACATCTTAATATTTGGAAAACGAAACCTGATAATGAAGTTGCATGAATGAAGAAGTGAGAAGATGGAAAAATTTTCTGTATCAAGACTTTTTTTTCTCATTTTTATGTAAGGGGAACAGACAGTTTATATACAAGGTGCCATTTGTTCCAGTGATCAGATAGAGCTGTATGTGTATAGAGAGAAATGGGTCCTGGCTCTGATTTTTCCAGACATGTTTCAATGTATTTTAACGCTTCCATGTTTGTATATTCCAAAATATACTGCTGACATGTATGAAGCAGAGAGAACCTGTAATTAAGAAAATATCTACAAAGAGGCACCAGGAGTAAGTGGCTAAATACAATAGTGTATCTCAGACCTTTTATACTGAGTATTACAGCGTGCTTTACCCGTTGCATTCTGAATTGATATACCATGTCTTTATAATGTCAAACAGATCTTGCCTTTTTATTGTTAAATGATGCTAAAATGATGCTTTTCTATAAGTAAAATCTGTTACAAACCTTTATTCGGCATGGGTTTTTTGTATAATTTCTGTGTTTGGAGACAGGGGTACTTTTTTTCACCTTGTTTTCTCAGTGGAGGTCTTTGGAGTGGACTGTTAGTATCCAAGGGCTGTCTTTCAATGATATGTAAAAATCACTTTATACATGGAGGGACAGAAGATTAAATTAGGGGCCTTCATTAACACTGCATTAAAAAAGTTGGTTGAAAGGGACTTACCCCGTGGATGAATTAAGCGATTAATTAAGCTAATTGAACAGTTGAATGTGATCTAGACTGTATAACTGGAATAAAATACCCTAACACTATGTAATTCTGATCTTACAGGCTTATTTGACAATAGAATGTATCAGCATCTTATTTTTATCTCTTAGGAGAGTGGCTGTGCCTCTTCAAATCTGTCATTATTAGGAAACCCTGGAGTCAGGAGGGTTCCTTGTTCTGCTGGGATGCCTGAGGACTGAAGTGTGGAAGAGGCATCAGTGCCATCTGGTGCTTTTGTTGTCACTCCAACCTTGACTGCTTCTCCTGCACTGGCTCTTGCAGCTCTATTGGTGCAGGCACAGCTAACGTGGGCTTAGCACTGTGATGGAAGGGAGAGGCAAGAAATGTGTGAAAGAAAATCCTTTATCAGCTTATTCTTTAGTGATACATTATTATTGATAAATTAAGATTCTTACAGTGTGTACCTTTATTTTAAAGTGATATTTTATGTATTGACTATTTAAGATTTTACTTTGGGACCTTTATAGCACTGATGATATCAGAACCTTGTCAACTGCTTAACATGATCATGGCAAAGCAGGTTTAAATTAACTTCCATCTTACACACTTTCCATTTTGTAGTGTTTACAGGAATTTGTAAAAATTGCCTCAAACTGCATAAAGCAAATACCAAACTACATAATTGCTCCATTTTGTTGGTCACTTCAACACCTGTATTTCCTTTTCTGAAAATGGCATTTAGTAGTATTGAGTCAAAGTGACTTTTCTACTGTTGTGGATCAATGGCCACCCATATGGTAGTAGACTGGAGGCTGCTGTAGTAGAAAGTAGTAATTACAAGCAGATCTTTAGATGTTGGGCCAGTCATGCTGTCTGTTACCAATTCTTTTAGCAAAAGTTATCAAATTAATTCCAGGTTTTTGAATATATTGCATATTGTAACCTATCTTGTTTCCAGGGACTTAATCTGTAAATAGCCTCATCTGTACAGGATGAATGTGCAGGGAGCAACATGTTAAAGCACATCTGAAATTCTAGTCTCAGTTAAATCATAGTCTCTTTTGGCCATACTTGAAGCAAAATCTAACAGAAGTTTTGTAATTACCTTTTTATATTTTTAAATCACCCTGTGTCATTGAATAGAAAATCCCATCACTGATACAGAATTTTCTAGAGCCGTTCAAGAATTAAAGACATGAACATCCTTTCTCCAGATTGTTCCTGCTTTTAGTTTGATTGTTAGCTAATTCTAAAAGATTTCTTTCTGGGGGTTTTTTCCACTGTGAGTGGTCTCTATGTAAACTGAGATAATTACTTTTGCATTAAATCCACTGTGGCTATGCCATGACTTGAGTGGAACTTCATGTTATGAGTCAGCTTGTACATGGATTTTGGAAAGAGTGATTTAGTTATTTTTGGGAAATGAACTGCTAAAATAACTCGTAAAGTAAGGCTGTTCTGTTCAAAACACACTCTGAAAATAAAAATATTAGTTTAATATTTCTTACAGTTTCAGCTGTCAGCACAAGCTGAAATGAATACTGAACAGGAAACTAGTTTTACTATACACATATTGAGTCACCAGGATTCAACAACTCAGAGTTTAATCATGCATCCAGAACATTACAGAATTGAGAGAAGAAAAGAATTTGAGTTGTCAAATCCTCGTTTCATAGAGTGAAGGCCCAGGTCCTCCATTCCTCATCTACTTGCCTGAAAGAAGCTGGGTGGCAAGAGGAGATGTCAGGTATTTTACCTCTCTGTTGAGTGGCTTGCTCAGGACCAGAGGAGGGAATTTCCTATTCACTTTGGTAGGTAGATGATCTCTTGAAAGTAGGAGTTTGCCCTAAATTTTTTAAGGGGGGCGTTTAAGCCTATTTTTGTAATAGCAGTTGCTGACCTTAAGTCCTGGAAAGTGAGAGATGTTGGGCTCCCTTCAGTTCCTGCTATGGATGGGTTCAAGTTCCCTGAGGCTCCTTGCCTCAGGCCGTGGGATATCCTGCAGGGAGAATTTTGCCAGGGGAAGACACACCACAGCTGAGAAGAGATTGCAAAGTTCCTGGGATCTGTGGGAAAAGGATCAACTATTTTTAAAGTCTTCTTTAAAAGCTAAATAGTAACTGGCAAAAATGCAGAAACATTCTGAAGCTGTGCAATGGAACCCAGATTCCTCTCTGCCCAGCGTGGAAAATCCATGGGACCACCTAGATTTTACCTATGTGTTTACTTCAGGCTAACTCTAGGATCTCCAATTATGGATCTTACCTGTGGTGCCTCAATTGCTGATACTAAGGCAGCATCACGTACATACAGGTTTGGAATGTTATAGAACACCTAATTAGTGAAAATGTGAGCAAATATTTTGGGGGGAGAGTAAAAATATTGGACAGTTGAGTGCATCCATGATGGCTTAGTCTTTACAGGTACAACACTCAGACCTCTAGTACAGCAATAATATACTTAGGCTCAATTGCACCATTGTGTTGAGGTTACTCACACATTGATAGATGTCAAACTCTAAGCTGTTCTTCCAATTAATGTGACATTTGCAGGTAGCAAAAATCTCTTTGATTTACTGCAAATGTGTGGTATAGAATAAGAATTCTGGTAATGTTACACTAGCAGTACAGGTAACTGTCTTTCACAAACCAGCAAAGGAGAATGAGAGGAGGATGAAAGATGTTCCAAGTGGAATGGTTTAAAAGGGAAGTAGTCATGTGCTGTCCTACTTTATCCCTTGTTCTAAGAATATGGTACAAGGCTGTTTTAATGCAAAGCGAGTCCCCTAACTCTTGTTCTGCTGCAGGCTTTGAAAGTGCAATTTGCCATGTCCCAGTTCTGTCAGTCATTGTGCTGGGAGCTGTTGGCACTCTTGTCATCACCAGCTGAGGGTCAGTCTGTGCTGAAACTAATATGGCCTGAAGTATTACACAATTATCCTTTTGTGGTGTTAAAATTGCTGGCTTCTTGGCATTACAGTCATGCTTTCTGACTGCACAGCTTAATCACCTGGAAAAATGGGAGGGGAAAAAAATGCCAGGAGAACCTCCAGGCAGTTATGACAGGAGGAGGAAAGTCTTTGTTTCTCCAGAATCCCTACAAGTAAAAATGGAAAAATGTTGTGTCAGTAATAGCACAGAGGCATCTGCCCTCATCTTCCCTCCTGCTTCCTTGAAATTCCATGATGGAACAGATCAAAGTGCTGATGCTTTTATGCAATATTCCCAGCTCAGTCCAGTGCACAAGTGACTTTGGGTGTTCCCTTTAGTCTTTTTGTGCTTCTCTTCTGAACTGTGAAATGGAGATAATGTTTTCTGTATCCCTTCCCTGTCTGTCTTTTACATTGCTGTCTTACACAGTGTATGGCTTAAAATGTTCCCTGCCCCAGGAGCAAGAATTGGTAGCTGGAATTGATACTGTTTTATTGCTGGTAGTTCATACAGTGTTTTGAAACTCCTTGAGAAAAACCCTAATGAGAAAAAAATATGGTACAACAAAAGTCTATTCCCCTTATTTCATGAGATGTTAGCATTTGCTAATATATTGCTAATGTATTTTGAGATCCTGTCCTGCAAGCACAGTAACTAAGTGGGATTGAGCTTTAGTACTAATACGTAGAATCCCAGAATATTCTCAATTGGGGGGGACCCATAGGATCATTGGGTACAACTCCTGACGCCACGCAGAACAACCTAGAAATGGAACTATGTATCTAAGATCACTGTACAAGTGCTTATTGAACAGCAACAAGTTTGGGACCATCACTGCTTCCCTCAGATCTTGTTCCACTGCTTGGTCACCCCCTCCGTGAAGAACAATCCCTCACTCCTCCCCTCTTCTCCCCTCCCCTGCCCTCCCCTTCCCTCCCTTCCCTCCATTTTTCGTCTATTTTTTTAATCTCTTATCTTTTCATCTCCTTTCCTTTTCATTTTTACTTTTTTCCTTATTTCTCTTTTTTTTTGTTCTCTTTTATCTTTTCCCTTTTTTTTCTTTCCCCCCTTGTTTCCCTTCTTTTCCTTTTTATTTTTTTCCTTCTTCTTTTTTTACCCTTTTTTCCCTTCTTTTTTTTACCCTTTTTTCCCCCCTTTCTGTAATTTTTCCCTTTTCTCCTTGGTGTTTGTTTCGGTTTTTCTTTTTCCTGGTTTTCTCCTTCCATTTTTTCCCCTTGTTTGTTTGTTAGTCGGTGGCTGCCTGTGCTGGGAATGCAGGGGCTTTGGAAGGCTTTCCAGCGCGCCGAGCCGGGAGAGGGCGGCAGCGCGGCTCCGATGCGGCCGCTGTCAGCCGGGGGAGAAGGACACCCCACCCACCCCGAGACTTGGAGACAAGGATAAACAACAATCAACTTGTTTCCAAGTTAGGGTTTGCCCACTTGTCGCTATCTGACCTGGAACTCCAAATGCTGGAACACAAATGCTTGGCTCTCTCAGCTGAATAGGTCTTTAGCTTCTTTATTACCTTTGCGCTGGCCTGAGGAATGAAAGGAAATGATCCTGGGGCAAAAGGCTTTTCTCACCAAGCATACTATGCAATCCAATGGTGCTGCTAAGGAGCTAATAATGATCGCGCGAAAAATGAAAATAACCCTTTTGCCACTCTTCTTACACCCCCTGAAGGAAAGCTTTTCTGTATTGGAAGGTCATCCCAGTCTTTCTCACCTATTTACAGCAAAAAAGAAAATCTGCAAGTTCTCAGCCTGACTCACAAGCAGAGGGGATTTAGCAGGACAGGCCTCCTCTAAACGCTTTTAGAAAAAACATAAACATTATCGTTTTGTAAGATGTTGGAATAATTATATATATAATGAGGGAGAGGGCATTGGCTAAGTTTCTTTGGATACATGCTCTTTCAGCAGTGTTATAACCACAGAAAATGATTGGGATCACATTATGTGCTGTTACCTGAAGGCATCCCACCAGTAGGAGAATTAATGGATGCGCTGAAATTCCTTCTGACCTCTCTGTTCCTCAATAAACCTGCACGCAACTTCTCTGGGGATGGGCCAAGTATTGCCCCATTAGTATGCAGCACCACAGTCAGCAGGGCGGAAAAATACACACCAGGAGGAGAGAAAATAGATGAAAAGCAGTAGGAACAAAGTAAACGCTTTTAAATTCTGGACAGAAATTTCCCTTCACTGAGATTCCTGCAGGTCTGTGGTGTCACGACAAGACATAAAATATTCTGAGGTGAGAGGAGGGTTGGTCCTCTTACTCAGATTCTGCTTCTGTTAAAAAATGAAGCCTAGACTGGGAAGCAGGGAAAATTTATTATGATGGGGGTAGTAGCCCAAAAATCATGACAATGGACACAGAATGGCAATCCTAAAATCTTCTGAAAGTATTCTAATCCGTAAAGCTGTTGTGAAAATGATCAGTCTGGTTCTCTGTGTGGTTACATATCCCTGGTGTTTAGCAGTGTGCTAGATGTTTCACTCTGCATTGTTTGTCCTATATCCAGCAATATCTTCAGTTCCCAGACGCTACCTCACCTGGCAACCCTGCAGCATTTACATCAGTTTAGGGCCTGTCGCCAGATTTTCTCCTTCATGTGCCACTACTGTCTCATCCCTGCCAAAAAATAAGGACACTGTGTTTAACCTACGCCTATAAATATCATCTATATGAATTTATTTTTATATAAATCCATTTATTTATGTAAAGGACAGTAGGTTGTTTAGCAGTCAGTTTCTCAGGCAGCACAGAGAGTCCCTGATCAACACAGACCCAACTTCAGCTACATCCTCCTCATGGCCAGGTGTGCAATTAACACACACATTCATGCTTCTGCACAGCAACAGACAGTACCATGATTGCACAGGAGTTTTATTTCCACCTTTTTAAAGCATTTTGTTTGTTTATCTATGGTTTTGGTATTTATCAGTGGTAAGTACCACATAACAGTGATAAAAACCAAAAGACAAATAACATTTTCTTCTGTATATCCTCTTCCCATGCTGTCAAGCAAGCAAATATTTCCAATATTAAAAGGCATTGTGACTTTCTGAGACAGAGGTGGCAGCAGCCTGCAATTATTCCTGTTCCTCTTAGCTGTCAACCATTACACTACGCTTCTTTAGGGAATGTTGTGTTGCATGGAGGGAGAAAAGATCCACAGATTTTGTTACGACATATTTGATTTATAGAATATATCCCACGGGGTGCCCTCCAGGATCAGGACTTTCCTCTAGAGTATTCCCTTTCACCAAGGGTATCAACTGTATGGTGTCACCTACAGACACTCTGCTTGCTTTAGTCAGGGCTCTCCGTAACAATGCACCAAAAGACGTGCTAAAAGATGATGGTAAATGCATTCAAATGCTCCCTGATCAACTACAAACAGGGTGTGGCGCATATGCTAAAAACGCAGCAGCAGGAAAGAGTTAACTGTTTAAAAAAAACATGTTAAGTGAGACCTAATTACTGCTAATCTCAATTTTTTTCTCTCTCTTTTTTTTTTTGTTTTTTTTTTTGCGCCGGGAGCAGTAAGTGTACACAGGAGAAGAGGAGGTTTGGGGAAGGAAGGGTAAGAGGGGTCAGCCTACTGTTAATTGCATCTTGTTTAGCTGGGTCACTGCAGTTGATCTCATTCAAATCTGTGTTGGGCTGACCCTGGCTGGATGTCAGATGCCCACTGAAGCCACTCTTATCGCTCCCTTCTCAGCTGCACAGGGGAGAGAAAATGAGACGAAAGGGTTTAAGGATAGATCACTCACCAATTACCGTCATGAGCAGAACAGATTCAACACAGGGAAAATTAATTTGATTTATTACCAATCAAATCAGAGTAGAACAGTGAGAAGTGAAATTAAATCCTAAAAACACCTTTCAACTTCACTCCTGATTTTTTCCACCTCCTCCCTGCAGTGGCCCTGGCTGATGTGGAATGGGGTTTGAGGTCAGTTCATCACACATTGCCTCTACTGCTCCCTCCTCCTCAGGAAGAGGACTCCTCACACTCATTCCCTGCTCCAGCCTGGGGTCTCTCCCACAGGAGATGGACCTCTATGAACTTCTGCAAGGTGAGTCCTTCCCAGGGACTGCAGTTCTTCATGAACCCTAATTTCTTCCCCCGTTCCTGCTACCCCTCCCTTAACTTATTGTTGTCCTTGTTTATGTAGATGGGCCTCTTTCCCAAAGAAGCAGCAACCTGATAGCTTGCAGAAAACTCTCATGCTCTCCAAACAGTTATGTTTTCCTTATGTAGTTTCTTACATCGGTAGTTTGGTGACTTTGGCTGCCCAGACACATAACTAGGACTGCACATTTGTGTAAGGTTGTGCCCATCTGGAGTCCTGCCAAGTAAAAAGCCAGGTAAAGGACCCCCCCTCTCATGGAAATGTCAGCTTGCAGTCAAAAGCCTCGGTGTGAAGAAGGGCACCAAGTGATGGAGAGGAGGAGCTGCAGAGGCAAAGCTCAGTCCCCAAATGCAAGTCTCATGGGCCACCCATTGATTCCTGCACACTGGGACTGAAAACCCTCAATTGTGGGCAATTGCTACTCCAGAGAAAACGTCAGCCCTAAAACCTTCCCAGGGCAGCAGTAGATGGGGGCTGGCTGGATGGGTACCCCTGGCCACCTTTATCATGCAGCTTCCTGGGGTGCACCACTAGCCCTGCTGTCACCCCAGCCACCTCAGCCACCCCCTGCTCAAGACAATGGATTTTTTCGGTCCCTGCTCAGAGCAAACGCTGTGGGTTTAGCCCCCCACAGGGAGGTGGTAGAGCTGACAGCAGCCTGTTCTTTCCAGGGTAATTGACTAAAATTAAATAAATGAATACAGATCAATTAGCATTACCATCTTCCTGAAGCCGGCTGTTGTGTGACCTGTCCATGGCTGGGATGCTCTCCACTTCCCTTGGGAAAATAGTGCCTGGGAATGCATTTCCCCTGCCAGTGACCTGAACTGATGTGCTTATTAGGTGAGAGGAAGGGGATTATTTCGAGGAGGCCAGTGCTTAGGTGAAATCACTCTGGTAGGCTACCTAAAGAACTCTAAAACATCCAGTCCCGGTGCACAGTGAACTTCCTGCAGTGCTTCTGGCAGCTAACAGGTTGTTAAATGCTCCTGGGTGTTACCCCTCATTACTTTTGCTATCAGTGTGAATGTGCATCACTTGTGCAGTTCAAGGCAGCCACCCCGGTGAGGCAGGGCAGAGCTGTGCACAGGTAGGAAGGGGCTGCTGGCTCGCCCCAGGCTGGGGCTGGCTGTGTCACACTCTCCAGGCTGGTGAATGTGGCTGCTATGGGACACTTGCCCCGCGAGGGAACAGCAAGTGGACCTCAGTGACCGCAAGCGTGTGGCACCTGTTTGTGGTGCAGATGGGCTTCCTGCCCTGACTGTGGGCCGGACACTGCCAGCTCCACTTGTTGGTTTGAATTGTTTTGCCCGTCTTCCCCTCAGGGAGCAAAAATTCAATTTCATAAAAATGGAAGGAAGGGGGAGATAAGGGAGCAAGGGATAAAACCCACCCTGGCTGGTCAGTTCTCTGTAGAGACCTGCCCTGAAAAAGGAACCAGCAAAACCCAGCCAACCAAAATTGTGAAATTCTAAGTCCACACTGAGTTGCTTTTTCAGTGTTTGCTGGGGTGCTTGGGGGAAGGGGAACAAAGAGAGATCCTGGAGCTGCCACTGTCTGGCTCTAGAGGAAAATACTCATCTAAGCATATTCAATGTAGTTTGTTTGTATTTTCCCTAGTGTCACTGTATTATATATACAAGGATATACACTCTATTTTAAGGAAACATATCTCTGAGGAGGGTTAAAAAAGCATTTACCTAACAAATCATGTTTGTTTCTCAAGTAAGTCTCTGATCTAAGGCAAGGAACCATACATATTTAAACTTGGAAGCTGTTTATCTATGTATGATTAACACTGATTTCTAATGTATACGGTGTCACTTCTCCAGCTTGCTGCAATCTGCTTCATAACTTATAGGGGAAATTTCAATGCTGTCTACTGAGCTGTGACAGAGACATAGGAAATTTCAGAGGACAAATGAAGGATGCTCTTGAAAACCAAGGCTGTTAATTGGTACTCTGCTCTGTACTGATCTCGCTCTTCTGCTTCTGAATTTGACTGAGATTCTGTAACCCCAGCTCAGGCAGGTTGCCATTAAAGAGTTTTTTCTGCATTAAACCAGCAGTATTAAACCCTCAGAGGTTCTCATACCCACCTTCTGAAATACCAGATGCCCATCCAACAGACTTGCTTTCATTCCATTCCCCGCCATAAAAACTCATGAATTTGCCCATCCAGCTGATCTATTAAAAGTTAGCC
The DNA here is from genome assembly GCF_017639235.1 of Corvus kubaryi. NCBI lineage: Eukaryota > Metazoa > Chordata > Aves > Passeriformes > Corvidae > Corvus > Corvus kubaryi. Next base: position 42,410 of record NW_024582013.1, read on the forward strand.
AGCATTCCCTGAAAAAACCCCACCCATATGGCTTGCAAAGCATCACTTAGTCTTTTTGCACTGTTATGCTTCATTCTGCAGAATTGCTGATGTTGTTGTAGCTTCAAGTTTCTCCACATTAATTGCAATGATATTTTTCAGTCTTTTCCTGCCAACCAAGCTGCTGGCTTTTTATCACATGTGTTCCAGAAAGAAGCAGTGGATTCCTGTCAGCTGGCTCCCGTCTGTTTTGCCATGGAGGGAAGGGTGAGGTGCACAACACGGGACTTCTGCAGCTGAGGAGAGAAAAGGTATGAGATACAAGTGTTACATAAAAGAAAGTGGTAATTAGGAGCTTAAAACACCAACCAAACCCAGGGGCCTCTTTTTATATCGTATTGGACTTGAATGGAATAGAAATTGTTTCTATCCCTGGATTCACTGCTGAGCTGAGACTGACTCTAGACTTCCACCTTCCTGTGCCTCAGTGTCCCCATACAGGAACCAGAGATAAAAATGCCAGGCTCCTTTATAAAGTGCTTTGGAACCTGCTGATGAAAAGCATCATTTGTCGTCATGTGCCCTATGGGCACATAAAAATAATTTCTGTGGGATGAAAAGGCACTAATATATATGTAACAAGTAGGTGAAAAGGCAGTAAGTAAAGAACCACAGAGCTCCCACTATCTTGGCTGAAAAGAGGCATCACATGCAGCCTGTTGGAGCACAGCCTGCACACAAGATGGGTTATGGATACAGGGATGTGCAGAGGGGTCTTTCAACAGGGACAGAGAAGCCTGCTGATATCTGCAGATAAAAGAAGATCCATGTTGAGGGCTGTCAAGTTTTTCCCTAGGAGATTCTGGGTACAAAGATGCCCACATGTGTGACAAAATGCCTCCTCAGCAGCCCCCCAGTTTCTGGAAGGCCGTGGGCATGTGCTGTACAGATGGTTTTGCGTGCTGGGCACCAACAAATTTCAAACCTGTGGTGATGCTGTGCCCACACGTGCGAGAGGCAGTGCTTACTGAGCATCCAGTGGATGCCTGGTCAGCTCTTTCCCTTCAGGGAAGCCCAAAATTTCCAGATATAGTTCCCATGCAGAAACACCATCTGGTCTGCCAGACAACCAAGAAGATGATCCTGGATAAAAGTAAAGACCTAAAAATCAAATGCTGGCTTGGCATAGTGTCCATGCAAAGGCAACAGGGAGATATCCAGGCACCTTATCTGTGGCTCCACTTCTCCTGCACTTACTTGGTTGTTGGTACCTTCTGGGCTTACTTCTCCCCAAGGAAGGTTTTGTTATGTGTGTATGAGTTGCCCACTTGAAAAAAACATGCTGTTTTGGGCTTCACAGTCAAGGGAAGAGCTGCATGGCTAAACCTCTGCTGGAGTTTGGGAGACTTCTATTCTTCACGAGCTTTTCCTCAGATGGGCAGGCAGAAAGCATTATAGGCAGGGCCATGGCTGTGTGGGCTCACAGTTGCCCCTAGGCAGGTGACCCAGATCTCACACAGCCCTTTGGCACCACTGTCAGGACATTGCCACCAGCACCCAACCCGCTCATGGAAGGCATGAACCCTGGTCCCCTCTTTGCCTCTCAGGAGCCCCTGTCATGGCAAAGAGTTGGGTTTTGATTTCAGGGGGAGGGAAGGAAGGAGAGCAATTACCGAGTGTGAGGTTATCTCCAGTTCCTTGGCATGTAAGTGCTCCAGGGAGCTCCTTGCAGATCAAAAGAAGAGGGATACATCAGGGAGGGGAGCTTACCAAGTACTCTGCAGTCCAACTCACTGACAGCAAACATTATACTCACCTCTTTCCTGGGGGAGTTGCAGGGAGTCCAGCTTTGTTTGGAAGGGAGGTTTGACAGGACTCATGTGATGGATACTGTGAAAAGTTTCCAGGGAGCAATTAAAAAGGGGTAAGGGCAGGCAGATTCTTTTAGCATTTTTTCCATTACTATTTGGGTAACTGGAAGAGCTACTTGTGAAATTCTGAAGCAACAGTAAATTCCTGGAGAGAGACAAGATGCTCCAAACATTTTGTTCCTGACCAAACTGTTCTAAGTTTTGCTCCCTACAAACAAAAAGTGAGAAAATGCCAAACCAGTCATCCAAGTAAATGTACAGTTCAGTGCTTGTTTTATGCCACCGCTTTTGGGCACCTCTTCTAAACAGAGGGTTTTTTCAAGTCCTTTTCTTTCCCTGTGTAACTTGACATTTCTTTAGAACATCTTCATATTCCTTTTGTAAGGCAACAAATTCTGCTTCTCTGTTCTATTTTGTCTCTCTCCTTCCCTTGCGTCTTCTGTGAAAAGTACAGAAATTTCTTCCACATAATAAACAGACATTCCCGCACCAGTAATTTTTGTTTTGTCTCAGGCAATCCATCAATCTTGTGTGATTAAAAGGTAATGCCTGTATGTGGCTTGTATCTCTTTCTACTAAGAAGATTTTTTTATACCAATATATTGGGCAGGGCAAAGTTCTTCCAGTCATGAACACGAAATGAATGTAAAAACAATTATCCATTTGAACCAGACTTTCAGAAGTCAGTTGAAGGAACACTAAACAGTTATAGGCAAGAAACTGGCAAGATCACTGTTTTGCCATGCAAGCTGAAATTTAATTAATTTGGCAGCTGTTCGACTAGAAATTAGAAGAGAGTTTTGAGAGTCATGAGAGAAAATCAGGAAATTTTTTGCTTTTAAAACTCTTTAAAACTCAGCAGTACTTCTCCTCCCCTGGAGGTTTATGAGCCTGCAGCAACTTCTGTATTTAATAAAGCAAGCAAGCTAGCACAGCAGAAAGACTGAAAATCTTCCAGGGGAGGTGGGGCTCAATCTTCATGTGATAACAGACCAGAAAATGTGGTTTCTGGAAATATAGTCCTCAGCATCTTGGTTTGCATAGTCCAAATCTGCAATCATGTATCTTGCTTTATCCAGAGCTGAGGTCTAATTTAGAAGCACTCCACAGTGTCAAGCACTGAACATGGCCTGACTGACATCTCTGGAAATCTCCTTGCCCTCCCTTGAGAGGGATCTCTCTGGAGGTCAGGCTGCCTGGCCAGAATGAATCTTAGTTCCCTCCAGCAGTAGGAAGGTAGCCAATGCATATGAACGATGTGGAAGAGAAGGTCCCATGGTATGAATCATCTGCTTTCCCTGGTGGAAACAGGATGGTTCTAATCAACGTGTTACAAAAAAACCAGAGAAACCTCTTTCCTGAAAATGATCAACATATGCCATTTGTGTGACAAGTCTAACTCAAGAGCAGTAAATTGGGAGTCAGTCAGTATTGTTAAGGATGCCTTGGAAGTTTCTTGGCGTTAATGAAGGTTTCACTGGAAATTAAAGACTTTAAAACTGCTTTTTTATCAGATGTGGGAATGCAAAATTAATGCAGGTGCAGTAACCATGACCCAGTGGAGAGGCTGTAGGCTGAAACTCAGAAGATCTGGTTTCTGTTTTGGGATGTGCTGATTGTGACATGGAAAAATACTTTTTGCTAGATTTAGGAAAGTTTAACACTTTTGGCAGTCACAAATCCAGTTTTATCCTTCTGTGCTCCCAACCTTTCTGTGCAGTTAGTTTTCCAATTGTTGAGTCTCCAGGGTCAAAGCTTTTTACCCTCCAGTCTGGAAGCTACTAACAGTCTGCAAGAGATCACCAGGTGATTTGTGGGAAGTGCCATAATTTAAAAACAAAATTAATTATTGCCAAAGGCATCATGAACAGTCGGAATGGGGAAAACACAGATACTGAACATGCCTAATTGTACTTGGCTGCAAAGAAAAGCTGCTGTGATAAGTCTGTTCTGTGCAGACACTTTGATTTGTTTCCTAAAAGATGTAAGTTACTCTGGATAGGACCATTGCTTTCAATGCATGGCTCTGTCACCATGGTGCCCAAACTGGTGTTTCTCAGCCTGTTCTGCATTTGGAGTCAAAGTTCATCTCACCTCCCCCAACAGCAAATCTGAAAGTGACAGTATATTCCGTTTTATGCATGAACTCTGTAGTTAAGGCATTAGTTCAAGATGTAGAAGAATCAAATTCAAACTCACCACCTTCCCTGAGGGAATGTGAAAACCCATCTCTGACCTTTTGGAAGGTTGTTCTTGCATTCAGGCTCCCAGCAGTTCTCAGCCTCTCCCTCCCACTTCCTATGGAGTATTTCCATCCTTCCTAAGACAGCTGTGACCTTGCAGCTCACAAGAGAAGGCCCTTGCTTGTGAAGAGGTGGGGACAGGTCAGGTTCAGTGTTTGCTCAAATTAAAAGCTCAGCATTTTAGTAACATGTTTGCTAACAAGGCTCTAAAGAAAAACAGAGCACTGAAATGGGGAGCCAAGGCATGAAGTGAGCTGGGACAAACACTTATTGAAGTCATAAACAAGCATTTTTCACTTGGAGCCTCTATTGCAAGTGAAGAAAGTATATTTCCTGCATTTCAGTTTCTTCATTTTAGCTTGGTCAACCACTTGTTCATTAGAACTGAGAAAGTAATGACAGCTTAAAAGATCTGTAAATTTCCTTCTCCTACCCACCAGTCTATGAATCAACTGAGACATCAGGATTAGGATCTACTCATTCCAGGCTGTTCAAGCACTAGTTAGCAGTTATTTAATGAGCGTCGGTTTTCTTTGTATAATAATACAGTCAATTTTAAATACAAAACGTGTTTTGACATCTTCTTCTTTCATATCCAAATCATTTCATATGACTTTATTTGATAATGGAAAGCAATGCTGCCTTTTGGTATGTTATTATAGCCCAATTTCTACCCAAAGGCAATTCAGCATAGCTACTAAGAAAAAAACCTGAATTACCTAGTAAGTACAAAATATAATTTGCCCTTTTCTAATATAATAAAAGGTAAATATTAAACACTTAAAAGGTAAAAGCATAAGCATTTGAATAAAAATGTCTGTTGTTTCAGTATTTGAACATATATATATCACATTCTGAGTTAGCAAAACAAGAAAGTATGAAATACGGCAAAAGTCTTCAGTCGCTATGGAAGAAATCTCAGTGGTTACCAACTACTAAGCATCAACTGCTCTTTGGAAAAATGATTAAATACAAATTCAAAACAGGAATAAAATCTGATAACATTAGCCAAGGTCACTTGCTTTCTCCTTTAAGTGACAGTTAAAATAGATTGTTTAAATCCCACACATATGAATCACTCCACCCAAGCTCATTTTTCACAACAGGAGGTAGCGAGTTTTTGTGCCTCTGCGGTTGAAAGGGAGGAGGAAGGAGGCAGGCTGCTAACCCTGTCACTGCTGGCTGCTGTTTCGCTTCACCTCCGCTCACTCCCGGCCCTCCCTTGCAAACAGCTTCCAGCAAATGCACTTCTCTCACCTTGCTCTCTATTGCCTTTCCCAGGAGCAAGGCACCTGTGTTTTCTGCCTGGCCTTTCACCTTCCAAACATACATCTCTCTGCCCTTGTCCCACTTATGTTCCCCACAGACGTCTGGTGATGGAGAGGTACCTCTGAAACGATCAGATAGATCTGACTAGAAATGCTTGAAGATTTCCATGGAGTGGCAAGTCGCAACAGGTCAGACTTCTAGGACATGCAGGAAACTCAGACCTACCTTTTCTCCTCTGAAGGGAGAAAAGCAGAGAGATGGGCATCCTGGGAAGTCAGAAGATGAAAAGCAAAGCAGCCTTGATGCATTGGTTCTCCCCAGGAAAAGAGAGGCTGTTTACTATGCTGCTTCTTACCTGGGACTTATCCACTTCTTCCCTCCTTTCTGCCTGACTCAGAGTCACTCCATCATTGCACATCCTGCCCACATTTTGTACTAAACCAGCCCAGCCCAAATGCAGCATAACTCCCCTGGATACCTGTTGGGAGAGTTTCAAAATCCCACCAAACCTCTCACTGCAATCATACCTCCTTCCAGGAATAGGACGTGGGCTCTGGGGCATTTCCAAGGGCAGCCACGTCCTTCTGCTGGTATGTTGCTGTGCATGCAGGTTACCAAATTCCCTGATGCCAGCTGTTGCCTCTGAATTATTCCAAGACTGTTTGCCATTGCTTTTTTGTTCTGCTGTTTTGGTTTGGTTTTGTGTTGGCTTTGGTTTTTTTTCAAAATAAGCATGCTGAGTGTAGCATGCTGGCAGCCATCAATATTCAGATCAAAGATCACTGTGTGATGCACTGCCCAGGGGATAAAGAGAGACAGGAGATGACATTGGGTGCTGTTAAAACTTATCTACTGCTTAGCTCCACTGCAAGTCTGAAGGCAGAGAACTGGCTCAAGGCAGGTTTGTCTGCCTTGACTGAAAGGCATAACTGCCTGATTGTAAAGCCTTGTGACTGTGCATATTTTGGGAGTTTAATGCAGAGAAGAGCAGGATTTGCACCCACGTGAAACTGCTTTGAATCCAGGCTTAGGGCATTTTCTGTGAGAAAAGAGTTGATATTTCCTCTTCCTTAATTGTCATGAAAATGAGTCACAACTTAATGCTGGACCATTTTCTATGCCAGATGAGAACAGCACAGTGATTCTTTGTTCAGATACCTGAAATGATAAAAACAATGCAAGGATGAGAACATCAAATTTCAGTGCTCAAATCAGAGATTCTCCTTCCCTCAGTTGGTATCTGAAATGTCTGCATTTTTTCAAGTGTGAAATTAATGAAAGAAAACGTGAACATCTCTCCTTTTGAGATGCGCATGATTTCATGGCAAGTGCTTCATGCATATTTTTGACTTGCCTTTGAGCCTTGCCCAATCACAAAGTTCACTACACTGGAAACTATTTCTCTGTGCAATCAAATCTGGTTAAGCCTGAAGTCTGAGGGTAAATGTTCTATCTGGATTTGTAAAATGATTTGCAAATGGGATTAAAACCAGCCTAGCTTTTCATGGTGAATTATGAAAATGATGCATCTGACAGAGATATTAACCTGAGCACTGCCAGTGATTGCATTGCTGTATTCAGCACCCTCCTTTCTCTTTTGTTAGAACAACAGGAGCACAGTCATACATTTGACAGTGTCCCACATAGGGCATATGTGGGACACAGCCCAATGTGTACTGCATTAGATTCGTGATTCCATACTGTCCTTAATAAAGCTGCCCTACTTTCCTTGTTGCTATGCTTTTCTAATATTAGAAGTGCTGAGTGCGATCACGTAGCCTTATTAATATTAAAAAAAATATTCTCCTATTACTGGGTGATCCTCATTCATCCACTTTTGGTCATTTGTCCTACACTGAAAGGTGGTGCGTCCTTAAGCACTAGAAAGGCGTGTACACAGCTGGAACACTATCCTTTGCATTATAGGTGAGGAATGGGTCAACTGGAAGTTCCCTGTCATAGCCTTCTCTTGGATGAGAAATTATGAAGTCCTTTCATGAGGGTTTATTTAATAAACCACAGTTGCTGCACCAGTTTCTAAAATGCTAAGTATCCATTTTATTCCTAATGATTAATGCCTGAAGCCTGATGATGATATATATAGTTATCTGAGGTATTAAAATACTTTTGAAGAAACATTCTTCTCTTAAATAAAGTTCCTTTGAAGGATGTCTTTTAATTTCAAGAAGATTAAGCCTTGCTTAAATATTAACAGGGAATTCTGGTGTGGAAATTTTATCTGTTTATCTTGAGTTGGAGTCAGTCTCTAGCAGTTATGATTTCAAAGACCACCTCAAAAGTATAACCTCATTAAAATTGGTGCCTGGTTGCCTGCCTCAGTTTGCAGATTTCATGGGAGTCACTCTCTCCTATTCATTTTGATGGTGATGATTCAGGCCTGGGTATCAGAAATCATTTTACTGTGTTTGTTTGGGCATACCAGGGCAGGACCTGTTCTGAATAATTGCTGACACAGGGCAAGGCAGAAAGAGGAAGGGGAAGCAATTAAGCCTGATTTCAAGAAGGAAGTCTCCAGCTTCGAAAAAGCCAAGAAATACCTTTGGCTCTTAGGAGGGAGAGAATTTTAAAAAAATCTGATGGTTTCTTTGTTATCAGGAAACCGGTGCTCCAAGTTTCTGATCCCCTGAAACACTTAACAGCACACTCTCCTCACCCCGTTGTGGATGGGGACCTGAGGGACCCTAGGAATGGACAGGCTTTCCTCCTCTGACCAGCAGACATTGCTGCATTCCTGAGGATAGCAACACTCAACTTCTTCACTGCAGACATTGCAAAGGTTCAGTATTTGCCTGGATTGAAGAAAGAACCTCCAGAAACAACCAAAAATAATGGATTTACTATTGCAGATAAAGGCGAAATCATAAGGAGCCAGAAGCCTAGAAACTGGACTGGACTGAATTTACCCTCTGTGTAATTAAACAAGACATGATTGACTATTATTGATTTAATGAAACAAGGTCACAGAGCAGGTAACGCAGGCCAGACTTCAACACAATCACATCAGTACAGCTGGCAAATCTAAGGCCTGAGATTTAACAGGGTTACAGTCTTAAAGAGCATGATTTTAAGGGAGCAATAGCTGTAATGTCTGAAAGCAAACTGCACTAACCTTGCTTGTGCTACAGCGCTAGCATGAACCTAGCTAATGGTTTTTCTCTATTTTTTTTCCCCAACGCATAAAAAAGAAAGACTCATTAACTTGCATCTATTTTTTTCAGATTAAAAATAATCACAGTACCAATCCACAGCTCCAATTGTTTGTGCCATAAATTCAAAATTGAAATGGAAGCAAAGGAGGAAGGCTGACTATGATCATAGGATCATACTTTAGGCTGGCAGGGAGCTCAGTAGATAATGCAGTAAATACCACTGCGTCAGAACATTTCCCTTCCTAGCAGGGAAAGAGAAGGCTGGCATTTCATTGTGTCCAGGAAGCTAACAAATCCAGACCTTTGGACAGATTAGAGGAAAAGTGCAAGTTTCTGTACTGAATATCATTAAAATACATATATGTAAAGACCAGCAGCAGGACACAAGCCTGCATGAGATGAGAGCACCCTCCAGAGACAATTAGCTGGGTTCATCTATTTCCAAGAAAGAGATGCACCTGGGATTCAGTATCTTTCTAGTGTGCACAGGATATGGGCTTGTTTCAACAGGTAGACAGACATTCCTTCCTTCTCTGCCTGAATCACTGAGCCTTTGTTAAACAGCAGCAGCTTTTCCACTGTGAAATGGAACTGATTTGCAGTATCGCGGAAGGCTGTCAAAGTCTGCGGTATTTAGCATATCCGACAATTTAAAATTATTCATGCAATAGACATATTTTTCTTTAAAACCTGTTCCATACCTATCTCCATTAAGGTTTCTTGCAAGTCACATTGAAATCCCAACTGCTTTCTGAGAGAGGACATTTGAGGAGGGAGGTGACTGATTCCAGCATGGAACAGTCTTGAGTTACACTCCTTGACCACTTTTCTTAGAGTGCAAGAGCTCTTTATCCTGGTGTGTAGGAAATTGAGCAAGGCAGGCTGTAAAATGGCATGGCTGAGCACAGATCTGCTCCTCAAACAGGAGTACAAAAGAAATGCACAGGCAGTGGAAGCAGTGACAGGTGACCTGGCAGAAGAGTACAGGGATATGGTTTGAATGAGTAGGGATGGAGTCAGGAAAACCAAGGCAAAGCTAGAACAGGAGTTGGCAAGGGATGTGAAGAATAACAAGACGCAATTCTATAAGTACTTAGGTCAGAAAATAAAAGCTGAAGAGAGGGTACCTCTCCCTTAGAAGCAAGAGGGGTGAACTGGTAGCAAGTGATATGGAGAAGGCTGAGGTACTCCATGAATTCTTTACCTCAGCCTTCACTGGCAGTCACACTTCCCTCTTCTCTCAAGTCCCTGATCCTCTGGGTGGGTGTGGGGGAAGTGAAGTCCCTTCCACTATAAGCAAAGAGCAGATTCAGGATCACTTGATGAAGCTGAATAATCACAAGTTTATGGTATTGGATGAAATGCATCCCAGGGTCCTGAGGGAACTGACTGCTGTCACTCTCCATCATATCTGAAAGGTCACAGCAGTCAGAAGAAGTTCCTGGTAACTGGAAAAGGGAAACATCACTCCCATTTTTAAAAAAGTGAGAAAGGAAGAGCTAGTAAATGACAGAGTGGTAACCCTCACCCCTGTGCATTGGAAGACCAAGGAGTGGATTCTCCTGGAAGATAGATTAAGGCATGTGGTGTGGGTCCAGAGGAGGCCATAAAGATGATGAGAGCACCTCTCCTGTGAAGACAGACTGAGAGAGCTGGGGTTGTTCAGCCTGGAGAAGAGAAGGCTTCAGTGAGACCTCTTTGCAGCCTTCTGTTGCGCTATGGGGGTTTATAAAAGGGAGGGAGAGGGACTTTTTGTATGGGAAGACAGTGACAGCACAAGGGACAATGGTTTTAAATTTAAAGAGAGCAGGTTTAGATTAGATATCAGGAAGACATTCTTTACTATTAGGATGGTGAAGCACTGGAAGAGGTTGCCCAGAGAAGCTGTGGCTGCCCCATTCCTGGAAGTGTTTGAGGCTGGGCTAGATAGGGGTTTGAGCAACCTGATCTAGTGGAAGGTGTCCCTGCCCATGGCAGGGGGGTTGGAATTAGATGACCTTTAAGGTGCCTTCCAACCCAAACCATTTTATAATTCTATGACTTTACAATAAAAGGGGGCTTTCTGAGAAACTGAACCCTTTCAAATCCCACCCTGCATGGCCAGGCTTAGAAGTCTAGAAATCACAACACATGCTCACTTTCATCCACTCCTGCATGACTTAAAAAGTGATGATTCTCTGCTATTTTCATTCCAAAGTAACATCTTGGATGCCCTGCAAGCAACGTGCAATGCAATATTGCTAAAATAATAACCACTTCAGCTGCATATTACAGCTATTTGCACAGCACTTAACAAGTGTGATATGACACAAACTACTGCTTAGGCTCAAAACCGTTTTTCAGAATTAAGAATTTCTATATGACTCATTCCCACTGTTGTTTTTTTTCTCCCAGTGAAGTACTAATATGACAATTCCCTTCTCCATGGGTCTACTTACATAGTTCAAAAACCACAGATTTGCTAAGGCGGCTTACGAAGCTTTAGCTACTGCTGCCCAGTCCATGGAATTTGTCCAGGGTCTCTGGAGGCCTGGAAGAAGCCCAGGCAGGGCAGTAAACAGCCAAGGCACAGAAAGTTAAATTTCTTGTGGGCAGGAATCCTGCCTCCTCTGCAGACCCAGTACCTGGTGCTGTGCTCTAGGTCTGTCTCAGGAGTGGCTGGTTTGCTGAAGGCACGTCAGGGATTTCATAAGCAGGTGCATGCAACACATCTGATGATGCAGTGCTTGCATGTTTGCTGCCTGCTGCATATGCCCATGTTCCTGTCAGGAGGGAATGCCTGACGTGAGCTTTAAGCACATATTACACCATCATGGGTCGTGGTTGCACCCATGTAGCTGTGTGGCTATTCCCTGCTTTCATTAGGTGATCCCAGGTGTGAAAAACGAGGTTCACTCTCCTGTTAGAATTTAAAGAGTTTAATATAAAGACAATAAGAGACACATAAAATAAAGCAAAGGGATAACGGCCGGGTGCCTTGGCGCTCTGCCAAGAGCACACCTGATGCCCGAGGTGAGTCCTTTTTATACCATTTTTACTGTCTGTTCTCTATTCATATTAAAACTTTTCCTGGAGCTGTTCTGCATGGCCACTCCTTGGTTCCGCCTTTTCAGAGCATGCGTAGTCTTCGGCCTTGTGGTTTTATTTCTTTTGATTCTTGGGGTTGGGCCCGCTAGGTAAGGGTCGATGGTAGGGTGGATCTCTTAATTCTCCAGGCAGTCAGGGCTGATTGCAGCTTTGGCCTCTTTGCCCCCGGGCAGAGTGGTGATAGCGGCTCTCGGACCCTCCTGGCCGCCCGTTCTCCAGCGGAGCAGCCTTTGGGCCCTTTTGTTCCCCGGACAAAGTGTTGATTAGCAGCTCCTTGGGCCTCATCCTCTGCTCGCTTGGAGGTTATCTTACTTGCTCACACTTGCTAACATTCTTGCTAAAACGAGAGAAAACTACATCCACACAGCAAAAAGCATTTCTAACATTATATAATATCTACCTTTATACTTTGCGAGAAGCCAATATTATAATATATGTTTATAACACAGGTACATCTCTACTAACAAGTTCTCCACTTGCTTTCTCATGTTATTGAACTGTGATCAACAGGAGCTTAGGAAAGCCAGCCAGACCAGAATTGTAAGTGTATGCCATCTGAGTGTCCTACTTTGGGTGCCTAGTTGTCCTAGTTGTCCCAAAAAGACCCAACAGAGAACAACAGAGAACATTGTGCTCATTTTCTCTGAGCCTTAGTTTCTCCACATGTACAGTGAGAATACACGCACTTGTCTTCATAGGATGTCACAGATTATCAGAGAGTGGAAATTGTACTTGTTTAGGTGCTCCTCTGTGCCTTAGTGAACAGAGCAGCAATGCATTCACAACTATCTTGTTAGTGATTTCGTTTCTTGAAGCTTTGGTAGCTTTCTCACAGTCCAACCACACTGGGCGTACACTGGGCATTCTTCTAAAGAAAGGTTCTGGAAGTGGGAAGGAATAAACATAGAAATTGTACTGAACAGGCTCAGAGACCCCAGGCATGGTCACAATTCCCATTGATCAGAACAGAAGAGGGCTGAATGTATTATGAACCCTTTGCTAGCAACGTGGTCTACTCTAGTTTTCTCTGATGCACGTTGGACCATTTAATACTACAAATGTTAAAGCAATTTCTGCCTTCAGAACTCAGAGCAAGAACTTCTGTGGATTGTCTCAGTGGAAATGCATTCAAAGAGACACTAAAACAAACTTGCTCTTCACAAGAACAAATTCCTGTCAGCTTGGGAAACTGCCAGTTGTGTGGCATTAGACGTAAAAAAAGACTTGAGCAACTCATTTCAGACATCCTTTCTTGTGCTGCACTTTAAAGCTGTGGATGAGTCAGTACAGCTGAGTAGGAGAACCAGACAGGTTTGAATCACCACTTTTTCCCCATCTCTGAAGCAACACTATTTCCATGCAAATAATTTCAACCTCAGAGTTATAAAAGAAGCCCAATAGTGGTGAACACTAACCTCATACCCCAGAAGGAATTGACTGGTTAATGAAAATTGTCAGCTGTTTCATGTTTAAAGACACTGATCTATGTAAAAGGAAATGAGCTAATTAATCTTAAAATCCTGGAAATTGAGAAGAATCTGGAGAGAGAGCAAGCTCCATTTCAGGGTTTCTCTGAAGCTATGTCTTACTCAGCTCTTTCCCTTCTTTTTCAGAAGGATGTATGAGAGGTTTGAGAAATACAGCTGAAGAGTCTGACTGGATAAATGTTTAAAATCTGAGAAAGAGCAGATTTTCTTTTAAGTACAGAGAAGTAAAAAAGAAGCAGTGTGGGATCCTGGTACTCCATCAGGTGGATCTTATCTTTGTGTTGAGTTGAGCAGGCTCTAGAACTGAAAGTTCTGCAATACGTGGGAAGATGCCTTCACACATTTGGAAAGTAAATTGGGGATGTGTATTGACTAAGTGCTATCTGTATGTGGGAGACCACCAACTTTCTGCATTTTACTTATGCTAACAGATAATGCTTATTTCCATGTCATGTATGCTTGATTGATTTTATTTATCCTCTTATATTTAGTACTTTCAACCTAATAGCTACTTTAATAATAATAAAACTAAATACAAAAGCTAAATAAAACATTTTTTGGTAGTTAAGTAAGGGAGTTTCAAATTTTTGCAAACAATTGTATGAGAATTACGTAGAACTGCTACTGAGCTGGGATTTCTCACAAAAAGTTGGTAATATACCTGTTATATCCATTGCCCAGTATAATGACTTGGAGCCACAAAACTCGGCTGAAGTAAGTAAAAGGAGTAGAACTGTGACTGCAACACTTTCATCAGTTTCCCGCAGAATTCATTACAGAACTTAGTATAGAAACAGAAAAAGGATGTATGAGACGTTTATGGTTTTGTTTGTTTTTTCTATGTGCAACTTTATTCTAATAACTTAGTTCTGTTTTCAGAAAAAAAGTCAAGAAAGAACAAAATCACTGTCTCTGTGAGAGAAATCTCTGGGTGCATGTCTTCCTTGAAGGAAACTTTAGCAACTTTAAGAACAAAATGCTGGCTGTCTTGACAAGACTGACATGTTTAGAAGTGTAAAGGTATAATATACAGAGTACAAGAGGCTTTGTAGTTCAATACACTCAACCCAGGGAACCTTGGTCCTCGTCAGACACATCCTTCAATGTGAGGCACTTAGTTGTTGTCCTAATCTCCATTGTTTTGCACAAAAAAAATCTTCCCTAGATTTCTGATTTCAAGTCAGAGGTAACTGGCAGCATTAGTGATGTGGACTTGAGCAAAGATTCTGCGTTCACTCACGTTTGCAGTTGCCTACAGCGTAGTGAGGACATGGTCTGTATTCCTGAAAGGCCAATTATCCTTCACTGGCTTCCTTCAGTCCTTCTGGGTGCTCATGAGGACAGGCAGGCATAGCAATAGGTGGTCCTATTTCACACAATTAATTGAGAAAGATTTGACCCTGCTCCAATACAAACAGTCTGCAGTGTGTCCCCAGAAGTCCCTGCAACAAATGAGAGGGAACACAGGGCTGCTGCAGTGTGATAATTCAGGTTGCTCAGAAGTTGAGTTGGCTGCTGGAGTGCTGAGGGCTAGGTGCCATCTGCCCAATTTAACTTCGTAAAGTTATGTTAACCTAACTGGAGAAAAGAAATTAAAAAGTAAAGCAAGGAAAAATTCTTTTTAGGAAACAGTGAACAGAGCAGAATGTAATAATTTCATTGCCTAGTGCTCAATTCCCAGTTTGAATGCTTTACTGAGTATTTCCTAAAACAGGGACCTTACATAGAACTTCATAAAGTGGCTTGTGCCTACTAAAATAATAAAAGCTATATATTGATTGAATAGGCACATAGCATCTACTTCTCTTCAACCTTCATGTATTTAGCCTGTTCCTGTAACCTGGCTACTTTTCCAGGTTTTTTTATTATGCACAGACAAGCAATTAAGACAAGACAGATATTCTAAATTCTCATCATGGGAACAACCCCTGTCAGCAGGTTTGAATGTCTGATGGAGAGCCCAAAAGCAATCTTTGTATTTTAAAGAAAGGTAATATCCCTGTGGTTCTCTGACAAATAGATCTGGATTGTATTTCAATTGTCAGAAGCCAAAGACTGTCCATCTCCTTCACTGCAGTGCTAATAGTGCATGGAAAGCAAAACATGTTTAACTTGCATCAAGCCTTTCAGTGTCTCTGCTTTTTGTAAAAAAGAAGTGTTTGCTGTGAGATGGTGGCAGAAAAAAAACCCCACCCCACCTCTTTACAGAGTATGAGAGAAGAGTACTGGCTTCCAAGCCTTATTTTTTTGAACACTGGTGGATTATGTTTCCAACATTGTCCCTGGCACACTTCCAGGAGTCTTATATAGGAAAGGTTTTTAATTTCTTTTGTATTTTCTTATACTTTCCTTTTCCCTTTACTTTCTTCTAATTCCTTCCTCCCTTTCCTTCCTTACCTTTCTCTTCCTTTCTCCTAGGAACTAGTAAAGAAGACAATATGTGGCAAAACATCTTATATTCCAATTGGAAGCAGGATGTTTTGTAATTTTTCTTTTAAAGAGTCAGATAGGCAGTGAGGTAACTGTGGGCACTCACAGGAACTACTCTGCTCTCACACCAGCTGATCTGTGCGCAGAGCCAGGGCAGAGATTCACCTGTGGGAACGAGGTCTGCACGGACCTGTGTGAGGCCAATGGGCACTGCAGTGCTCTCCTCTCCTGCTCCCACCTAGCGGCCTCCAGGTCGGCAGGAGAGTGGCTCTGGGGGCCCAGCGTTTGGCCCAGACAGGGGCAAAGGTGGGATGAGCAGGAGCGGGCACGGGGCACTGCAGTGGTGCTGGAAGGTTTCGTCTCCTGGAAAGGGAGTTTTTACAAGGGCATGTAGTCATAGGACAAGGGGCAAAGGTGGGTTTAGATCAGACATTAGGAAGAAATTCTTCACTATGAGAGTGGTGAGACACTGAAACAGGTTGCCCAGAGAGGTTGTGGCTGTCCCATCTCTGAAGGTGTTCAAGGACGGGTTGGATGGGGGTTTGAGCAACCTGATGTAATGGAAGGTGTCCCTGCCCATGGCGGGGGGGCTGGAACAAGATGCTCTTTAAGGTCCTTTCCAACCGAAGCCATTCTATGATTTTATGATTCTATTATTTGATGTGTTGCATGCTACGCACCTGCTTATGAAATCCCTGACGTGCCTTCAGCAAACCAGCCACTCCTGAGACAGACCTAGAGCACAGCACCAGGTACTGGGTCTGCAGAGGAGGCAAGATTCCTGCCCACAAGAAATTTAACTTTCTGTGCCTTGGCTGTTTACTGCCCTGCCTGGGCTTCTTCCAGGCCTCCAGAGACCCTGGACAAATTCCATGGACTGAGCAACAGTAGCTAAAGCTTCATAAGCCGCCTTAGCAAATCTGTGGTTTTTGAACTATGTAAGTAGACCCATGGAGAAAGGGATTGTCATATTGATGCTTTGCTGGGAAAAAAAGGGAGAACCAATGTCCCAGTAAAGCTGAAGAGTCTTGATATTTGTAAGGGGAGTGAATGAACAACAGTCCGGTGTGGGATGGGTGGGTACTGGGCACGGCAGGCGAGTGGATGTGGTAGGAAGCGCAGGTGGTGGAGCTGGAATGCGACCCCGCGCACGGCAGCGGTCGGGGTTCAGGGCAGCTCCCCTCGTGCTCTGGGACATCTCTGTTCTGGAGGACAGTCCTAGGGCGAGACGGACCGCAGGGCGATGGACACGACCAGCTCACGCCAGTCGGCCGCTGTGGCTCTCCCAGCTCTCCTGTGCCTTCACTGGGGCGTGACTCCGACGACTCCCCATCACCACGACCCCTCAGAGGTCCTCCCGTTGGGGAAGAGGCGGGAGAGCGAGGCAAGTCCCCGGGGATGCCCCGATACCGACCCGCCAGGCGGACGGCAAACCCTCGCGGTGCCGCGGAGCGCACCTGCAGGCGATGCCTGCACCGTGCCCCCGCATCCCGGGACGCGCCGCGCGGCCGGGCGGGTGCTCCCAGGGGCGCCCTGCGGCGCCGGTGCCGGCGGCGGGGCGGTGCCGGGGCGGGCGGCCGCCAATGGTGCGGCGGGGGCGGTGCGGGCGGTGCAGGAACACCCGGGAGGTGACAGCGACGCGCCGCCCTCCCGGCGGCGAGCGGGCGCCGGCGAACATGGCAGAGGAGCGGCGTTGAGCCCGCGCCGCCGCCCGGGGAAGGGCGGTTGCCCCTGCGCGCCCAGCGGAGGGAGCGCAGCGCCGGCTCCTCCTCGGGGCTGTGTGTGATGGTGCGGGCATGGCGGGGCAGCCGGCGGCCGCGGCGCTGCTGAGGCGGGGGGCGGCTGGTCCCGGCCCCGGCAGCAGCAGCAGCGGTATCGAGCGGAGGCTGCCTCCCTCTCCCCGCTGAGAGAAGGAGGGAGCGCCTGGCTTCGCCGTGCCACTCGCCTCGCCGCCGCCATGCTGCCCGGGGTGGGGGTGTTCGGCACTGGGCTGACGGCGCGGGTGATCGTGCCGCTGCTGAAGGCGGAGGGCTTCGCCGTGAAGGCGCTGTGGGGCCGCACGCCCGAGGAGGCGGAGGAGCTGGCCAAGGAGATGAGCGTCCCCTTCTACACCAGCCGCATCGACGAGGTGCTGCTGCACCAGGACGTCGACCTGGTCTGTGTCAACCTGCCGCCGCCGCTCACCCGGCAGGTCGCCGTCAAGACCCTGGGTGAGTGCGGGCGGCCAGGGGGGCGACCCCGCCTCGGGCTCGGGATTCGCGCTCGCCCCGGGCTGAATGGAATTGAGCCCCCCCTCCCGCTCAGCGCGGAGTTTTCCGTTTGCTTTACTCTTCACCCCGCTTCCCTATTCCCCGTGTCCCCAGAGAGGGGCTGGCCGAGCCGCGGGTGCAGGCCGAGGACCGGCGGGGCGCGGGGGATGGCGCTGCGGCAGCTCGGTGTGACATCCCGTATCCCCGGTCCCCGCCGGCGTGGTCCCTCGGCACCGGGGACCCGCCCCTCCGGGATGCTCGGGCAAGCCTGGGCAGGGCCGGGCCTGACACCCAAGGGTGCGGGAGGAGGGAGCAGGTGTCATCCGTGTCGTGGTAAAAAGGAGAAAGTCGCGGTAGAAGGGAGGAAATAATCATCCCGCCCGCCGGTTCCCGTCCGTGGCTGGCAAGGGAGCGAGGATCCGAGCGTCGCGCCCG
This sequence comes from Corvus kubaryi, assembly GCF_017639235.1. Classification (NCBI taxonomy): domain Eukaryota; kingdom Metazoa; phylum Chordata; class Aves; order Passeriformes; family Corvidae; genus Corvus; species Corvus kubaryi. Next base: position 60,630 of record NW_024582013.1, read on the forward strand.
CCCTGGGGCACCCGCGCTGCTCGGGGGGTGCGGGTGTCCGCACTGCCCCGGCCCCCGGACCCCAGCTGCGAGCCAGAGTGGGAGGCAGGAAGCGGTGACAGCAGAGGAAACGCTGTTACTGCCGAGGCTTAGCGAAGCTCACGTACAAAGGGAAGGAGGGACTGAAAAAGTAGGCATGCACTGTGGTGAGCTGCTCTGGTTTCAGGCGTGCAGAAGCGGGCCGCATCTCGCTTTCTCCTGTGTGAGCGCAAGTCTGGGCTTTACTCTTTCAGCTTCGTGATCACTGGTCCTCGGACACTGGCTTTCCGATGGATTTTAGTGGAAGCACTTTCTGCAGTAAGGAAGTCTTAATTTGTCCCCGCAAATATAGGTGACAAAAGGTGAAAATGAGAGGAAAACGAGGTGTCGTCGCAGAGAGTGTGGAGGTTTATGAGCCGGCATGGCTGGTCCGGCTCTCGGGCTTTGGCTAAGTAGGCTGATTGCTATCACTCTCGGCCTCATAAATGTGTGTGGCATGTCGTAGTGTTACATTGCTACTAGCACACTCATTAGTCACCATTCAAATGCTGCTAATATCGCAGCCAGCTAGTGTTTTCAACATTTAAAATTAAGCAATTAAGGAAATTAAGTCAGTACCTAAAGAACAAATCCTGCCTCAAGTACAGTGTAGGCATTTGTCTGGAATCTTTGCTCAGTGTTACTTTCTGTACTCGGAAATGCTTGTTCTTTTAGTCAGAACATTTGCTTTTCTTTTATAATACACTTTTGACTTTTTCCTGAAGATGCTACACTTGCACCAGAAGCCTGACTTGCTTGCCAGAATGATGCGTGAATAAATTTGTAATGTAGAAGTATATATCCCAGAAAACGTATATAAAGGACAGTATAAGGTAACAAGGTTTCACGTTTGACACGCATTCATTTGGCGACAATTATGTCAGTTTTCCTGTGACACTATCTTCCTGCAGGTGTTGCTCATGGAAGTGTCCCAGCTTGCCTGGGATCTTAGAGGTAGAGTCCCATGAGGTTTCAGGCGGACACAAGGCAGCTGGTAGAAGAATAAAAATTCTGAAATAATAAAGAAACAAAATTGGTGTGCTTTTTCTCAGAGGGCCGGACACATGTCGAGCATAATAAAGTAATAATGTTTTGTCCTTCTCTGAATATTTGCAGATAAAGAAAAAAAAAAGTCTGTTCTCAGACATGAGCTGAATTTATGAATGGTTCTATGAATTGATGTAGCTGAGATGTTCATGGTAACTTGCTGATGCAATCTGCTAGCAACAGACCAGAGCAGGAAAAAAAGGTGTTTTCTCTCTGTTTATTAGAACAGCACTATTCTTGGTTCCCTTTCACCTCTAGTTAAAGGGTTTCCTCCCTTTCCCCAGTGGTCATTATTTATATGTTGTAGGGGTAACGATGTTTGTGTAAAAGTGCATGGAATGGTCATTAAACAGGGATTAAACAGGTTACAAGGTGATAATGTGCAACATCTGATAATTTTTTTGGGGGGTTTTATATAAAAGATTATTACAGAAATGTATCTTGGACTACAAATAATTCTTCTCACAGTTACTTCAGAGGTAAATTTTCCTAATTTTTTTTTTTTTTAATATGGACATTGGGTCTATAACAGTGAAAGTTCTTGCATGTTCTTATAGGTTCAAACAGGGAGCTAGAGCAGCAGTTTCCAAACTGCTGAGAGGATTATCTCTCTTCTGGCAGCTCCATCTCCTAGTTCTGCTTGTCCTTCATGACTTGGGAACTGCTGTGCCCTGGAGTGATTATTTTGCTTTAATCAATGCATTTTCTGGTTTGTTGGAGAGAGTGCAATTCAAGTGGGAGGTTCAGAAGGCTCTGGTAAACAGGGGCAATGTTATATAGGCTGAGGAAAGCAAAAGATGGAAAAACATTCCTTACTCTTGAAATTTCACACAAGAAATACTATGTAGCAGCTAGTGATAGGACATAGATGGGGGTACCAGAAGTTTTACAGGTGGAGACTTCAGGATGTCTAAACATGGCGTCCTGCATTGCAGTAGAAGAGGCTGAAGAAGACATGAGTTACTTCTTAATAACACATACGTCTGGCTTCTCTATTACAGGATGTGTATCTGGCCTGGGAGGAGGCAGGGACCAACTTTTCTTTGATACCTGTGTTTTATTTTAAATGGTCTTGTTTCCCAAAGCTGTGTTCTCATTTGTTAAAAGTTTCATTATTAAGAAGTAGAAGCCCAAGGAAGCAGTTGCAGGTGTTTCCGTCACCCATCTAGAGCTGAGTTTACACTGTGGATTTGCAGCACGTTAAGTCCACTCTGGGCTGTTTCTGATGCAGACTCCAGAGGTGAAGGTGGGGTGAAACAGGTGTCCCTGCAGCTGTGTTTAACTCTGGCCACTCAGTGGGAAGGACTCAGTTGTTTTGTTTTCACTGATGCACCTGACATGTAGATGTGTTGCTGCTTGAAATGTGTTTTTGGCTTAGTGGCCTATCAACTGCTGTTGAAACTGAAATGAATGTATGCCCCAGCTGAGGAAGTCCCCAAACTGTGGCTTTCTGGCAGCTTTTGAAGGGAGAAAATGGGAGAAAAAAGCTTCAAACTCGCCCTGTTAGCTTTTCCTCTAAACCTCTACTGCCTGTCTCTGTTAGAAATAGGTTCCTGAGCTGCATCTGACTCTATGGTGGTATTCTTAGGAGTAGGATCAATGTTGGGCAAGTCTTTGGAACAGACTGAAATCAAGAGAGAATTGGAAACCAGGCTGGTTTGAACAGTGACCAGAAGCACAAATAGAACACATGGTGTTTCATGTGAAATATGCTGATGGCCTCTGTCACTTCTGGATAAAAGGAATCAAATTCCTTGTTTGCTTCTATAAAATGGACCTGATTGACTCTTTCCCTTTCTTGCTGCTGGTCTGTCCTGCTCAGAATTTAAATTTAGGAGCTCTTTTTGTTATTGCTTTGAATTCTCTCCCTGGAGCATAATATAAAACTAATGTCCTGACTGACTTGTTGCTTGGTGGTCAAGAAAGATCAATGGATGAATATTTAGGTAAGCACTGAGAACAGTCCTGCTGTTGAATAGGGGCGGTTTCCATTCTCACTGAACTGAAACATTCAGTGTGTTTGCTAGAAATTGTCCTCTTTTCCTCTGCCTGCATGCTTCAGCAGTGCAGTTGTATCCCAGGCCTGATCAGGCAGGGGTGGTGTGTTTGCTTACAGGGATGAAATATGTCACCTATTGAGTGCCTATTTGTGCCCAGCATCAGAAGAGCTGCTAGTACAGACAACATGATATGACCCTCCACCTAGTTCAAAACTGTCAGCACATGACTCTTGCCAGTGTAATCACTCCTCAGTCAATTAGATATGACATTCTTCAGATCTTGACTGAAACACTTGCTTTGTGTGACTGAGTAGCTGCCATATCAGGTGAAATGATTTACTGTGTATGGTTCTGAGAAGACCTTGGTGACATTTCATCTTGAAGGCACAGATGTTTCTATGTGCCTGGTCCTGTTGGTGTTTGCGTAAAGTCGACTTTGCTAAAGAGAGCTTATTCCTGAGTTCCACATAAGTGTTTCTGGGGAGCAAATGTTCTGTTTTTGAGAAGACTCAAGTACCAGATGTTTAGCATATCTCTGGAGATGTTATCCTTGATTCTATTTACAGTTGTTTTGCTTACTCTTTCATCCCAAGTTGAGGACAGGAACACTGAGCTGTGTGTTGAATATTTACTGCACGTGTTCACAGCCATGTCTACGTAGTATGAGTTTTTGAAATGTTTATGTTGTAGAAGTGCATGATAGGAGTCCATTCTGCCTGGGGACTACATGAAGTACGACTTTACCAGGACTCCAGAAGCTGCTCCTCTTAAGGAGCACTTAAAGTTTTTTGCTGATTGGTGGTTCTTCTATGCTTGATTGTGGTCATGAGGGAGCATCTTTATTTAGAGAGGAACATAAATAGTACTGCCCAGATCCTTACCTTCCCATCACTTCATAGGAAGCACTGGCTCCACACAGGTGTGCAATATAGGCCTGCTGTCCAAAATGTGTTTGTGAGAACTCTGTGTTAAAGCACTGACAATATTATTGCTGGATCTATCTCTGAGGTGGGAGGAACATCCAGCTGCAATGACATAATTTACAGATCTGATGCAATCTCTAATTAATTTCTACATTCCTCTGCACCCATGCAAATCAGGCAGAAGTTAGGTTGTAGCAGGGGATAAAACTCAGTCCATAGTTTATAAAGCATTAGGATTCTTGGGGAAGAGATGCCCTATTAAGGGAAAACATTATCATGACTGTATATTATTAATAGCAATGTAATTCCTGTCCTGTAATACTGAGTTTAAATTTGACCTAACAGCAGTGGCTTTCAGCAGAACACGCTCCTATACTTGGAAGGCAGATGACTTTGCGGCATATTAAATGTGAATTATGGTCATCTTATTGTGAAAGAAGTCAGATGAAGTGCTGTCTATCTTTAATCAGCAGAGCTAGCAAAGGCTGTGATGCCTTTTTTTTTTTTTACATTTATTGGAAAGGCAGTCCAGAGAGCCTGCTGGCAATCGGCTGCATGTCGTCTTTCTACTTGAGTGATGAAGGTATACCACAGGAAATGGCATCTAACTCTTCCATTGACCTTTTTCTCTCAGTACGGCAGACCTTTAATGCCAGTATTATTCCTGTAAAATTCCTACAGAGATATTTGGCCTCCGAGACAGTTCAGGTAAAGACCACTGATCAGGTTTAAAACTCAAACTAATAAAAATAATAATAAAAAACCAACAGAACCCCCCCCCACCTCTTGTTTCCTTTCTGACCTTCAAATCAAAGGTGTGTTTTCATTTTTCCCAATTGCTCTCTTCTGTGTAAAAGTAGTCACCAGTTCTGTTGTTGCAGTGGTAGGTGGGTTGGGAGCCCAGTATGGACCAGACTTGGAATACTGTGACACTGAGCTCATGCTGTGATGACACACCCAAATTTTCCTAGCCTAAGAAACAGCCAATTGTGATGGAAGTGGTTGTTTTAAACAGTGTTAGACATGAAGATCTTACCGTGATCCTGTGTCCAGTCAGATCAGTTTGTGTTGCTGCAGTTTCTTCCCTACTGTTTTTAAACAGAGTGCTTGGCCTTGGTGATCCCAAAATGCTGTCTCCAGACCATTGTGGGCAACTGAAGTGGGTTGGGCTGACTCTCCTCAGGTTGGCTGCAGGAGTAGCCTAGGCCTACTCAGCTGGAGGAGGGGAGATGTGGAAAGCAGCATCTCTCAAGTTTGGTAGGTTACTGTCCGCTATCAGATTTTACTGTGCTCTGTAGGTGAGTTGGTTGAAACATATGGCAGCCCAAGCCCGCAGCAGCCCCAATTCTCCCTGTGATTTAAATGGCAAAACGTGCCGGAGCACAGACACCCTCCTTCCATCTGCTTGACTGCTGGGGGTTGGACCTTTGGCATGGTGAAGAAAACGAGAGCGTTGCTGACCTCTGCCAGTGTTTCATTTGATCTGTCATGCTTTGTTAGTCAGAGCCCATAGTCAGGGGTGATACTTTGAAGAGAAGTCTTCCTATTAATATATGTGTTGGGGTGCTGTTGTTGTCTTTTTTTTTTTGTTTGTTTGTTTGTTTTGGTAAAGTCCATATGCAAGTCCTTACGACATTTATCATTTCACTGTGCTTTGAACACTATTGTTGCGCTATTCTGCTCTTACATCATGTTAGCAATGGTGGCAAATACAGCTATTTTTTTTTACTGTCTGTGGTGCTGGAAAAACTCATCTGTTCCAAGACTGGTGCACGCCAGGGCTGTTTCCAGCACAGGTCCTCCCAGGGCACCCTTGTCAGTGCAAACAGAGACAAACCAGCATTAGCAGTGCAGTAATACCTTGATTTGGCATTGCAAATGGATGGAAGAGGTAAGCAGCTCTCTGAGGCATGGCTTCTGGTGTGGCTGAGGAAGATTTGACTAGTGTGAGTTAACTAAAATAGAGCTGGAAGTAGTAAAATATCTCCCATGAGCAAAGGAGGCATTGGTGCTAAAGATGCAGGCATGCATGTCTAGCCTTGTGGCTGTGCTAGTGAGGATCTCCTTCTGTGTTTCACTTGATGGCACAGTTCGTACAGTGAGTACCACACAGACAACATCTTGTGTGGCTATTTTTTTTTTTTGTTAAAATGGCACAGCTGTGCTGTTGCACAAACAGAAAATGTGCAGCATAGCTTGATTCTATGAGAAGATGAGAGAAGGTATTGATAAAAGGTGTGTTTATAGTGTTAGAGCTGTGCCCAGGCTATGTATTGTAATTATTTAACTTCTAGAATAGAATATTGTGCTCCTGTAACATGGGAAACATCAGAAGACAGATATTTTATTTTTGTTATTGTTGTTATTATTATTTCTTGCGTAGCTTTGTGCCTTCATTCTTGACACTGTGATGCCTGAGCTGTCTGAACCATCTTCAGTAGACCTTCCCTCTGTGACTTTGTCTTGTTGCTTGGTTTTAGGGACTTGAGTTGCCAAGTGATCAGTGGTATAGGTAAAGGAAGGACTTGCAAGCTACTTCTGTTCCAGATTTTGAAAGAATATTAAATAATAAATTCAGGGAGAATATGTAGGTAAATGTGGAGAAGGGAAAATATGTTGAGCAAATAAAAAGACTAGATTTCCAAGCTTCCCATAGTTACCTCTTTTCTCTCTTTTTTTTTTCCCTTTTTTGTTTTTTTGTTTTTTTTCTTAAAGCCCTCTCATGCCTGAGATTGACAGTACATGACAGAGGTTTGCTGTATGCTCCTGACATGGGTAGTTGAGCACAACCCCTGATGGAGGCAGGGTGAAAGCTCTGCAAAACCCTAAATACGTTGTTCTATCTGCTTTTGTTTGAAAACCAGGTAAACTGTGTTGAAGCATATTGCAGCTTACTGTCCTTTTCTTTGTATGTGTAGCAGATTTTGCCCATTGTGCAATAGTGATGGCAGAGCACCAAGGATGAAAATGGAGTTAAATTTTCAGGATAGCCAAGATGGGCATTTTTCACAGGCCACTGCAATGCAACAGCCCCCTTCACTGTTAATATCTGTTTGCCACAGTACTTTTTCAAGTGGCTATGAATTGTTCTGGTTGCTTCAAACCACTGAAGCAGAAATGTTTACCCTACTGCTTTTTATTATCCATGTAGCAAACTCTGAGCTCCTAAGAGTAAGCTGTCAAAGTCAGTGACTTCATTTGCAAGGTCAGCATGCATGCCAGTAACAAAACCACACTCCTTAAAAAAAGTTATTTTGGGTCTTAAGTCTTGATATAAACAAATTTATTTAAATGGCTATGTAATTAAAGAGGGACAATCTCTTGTGTAGGTTTCCTAAATTGATTTAAGGCCTGGCTTGCACATAGATTTTTGTACCAGTATAATTATGACTGCAAGGGGTGTGATTTCTGTAATGCAATAATTGCTCTGTGGTCATTGGAAGTCCAGCTGGTGTGACTTGGCATGAACATTTTTCTGCCAGCACAATGGCACCTGTATGTGGTACAGGTTATTCCTGCTCCTGTGCAGACATGAGTGGTCAGTTGCATACATCTTTGGAGCATTCAGCTGGCACAGATGTATCTGTGTTACAGTCCAGCTCTAGGTGTATTGGTATAGCTGTGCTCTGCACAAAGATGGTCCATTTATTCATTCCAGTGGTTCATGGTTGTGGACACTGTGAGGAATTTGGTTTGGCTATTGAGTCACTGTCAGTTTGGTGACCTTTGAACAAAAGTCTCCAAAAGGTCTCCAAACTTCCGTGCTTGTTCAGGAGTTGGTTATGCTAAAAATGTGGTGAAGAGCAGAGGAGGATGAACCTTGCTGCCCTGCACAGCTGCCACCGACCACCCGTGTCAGACAAGACTCATCCACCTGGCAAGTGTAAGCATAATTATCCTTGAGCACTGTGGATGCCTGGGATAGCTGCACCTCCAGATGGTGGAACTGGCATCCAGGAACATAAACACCAGATCTTATGAATACACAGGTTTGACTGGCAGAGTAACGGGAGTTACGGAGGCTGAGAGTTTACCCTCTCTTGCCCTTTAGAAAGAGACCACAGCATCCTTTGTTTTAGCGTAGCCAGGGCTAATGATGAAAGGTTTTTTTTTTATTGGGCCTAACTCCTAACTATGAGCATGGTGAAGAGCATGGAAAATGAGAACATGGTGTGAGGAACTTGCTTGGTAGTAATGTAAGAGTAAACATAGTGATTTAACACAGGGAGTAAAATTGCTTTTGTCATTTGATACTGTGCTAGAGTTTATCTCAGGGTGAAAACTGGTGCCTTCAATTCCATCACAGCAGCAATCACAACTTTAGTGAAGCAGATGGAAGTGAAAAAAAGGCAGCACCTTTGTTTTGCATTCTGATGTTTCCATGGCTTTTATCAGCAATAAAGACCCTTGTTTTGGCACTTCTTTGCAGTGAATGTTTGGCTGTCTTCAGCTATTCCATCTGGAAATTTTTTTTGCCAGGAAATGCCCAGAAGGGAGGTTATGGTTGAATTAAATACTGTTTCTAGGGTACTGGGCTTCACATGGCTAATGAGAAGCCTTAATATAGAGAGCTTTTCAAAATCCAAATGGAGTCAAGCAAGGAGAGAGAACTATAAAATAGTAATTATCCTTGCTATGCTGGAGTGATGTTGCTTAAAAATGTGAAACCAAGGGCTAGACTGAGCACTCCCAATTCTTTCTCTTGGTGTCTGGACATATAGTTTCATATATGTATAAAAATCTAAAAAAACCACCAGGGTGAAAAATAGATAAATTAAAAATTCCTGGAAATTCCTTCCCTTCCTTCACTTCCTCAGCCCATAAAAGACAATGCAACTGTTAGTGTTTCATGTGGGGGTAGGAAAGGGGAGAGAAAATAGCTGGGAGAACATCTGAAACAATTGCAGCTAAGTTTGTGTGCATCAAAATAAAATCCAGAAATGTGCCTGAAAGTTGTATGTAAAAGCTTTGATTCTGATCCTGCTTGTTACACTGTAAATGCAATTAAAGCTCTACTGGATCAAAGGAAATAGTTGAAATCTGTGATGATGTTACTGAGAATGGATTGTGGCCCAAAAGAAAAACTAACTGTGCCTCAGGGAGAGGGGCCTGGACTCGCAGATCTGTGTCCTCTCAGCAAAGGCATTTCTGTCAATTCAGGAAATGATTGGTGGGAGTCTTGGGACACAGTTCTGCAAACCTTTGCTTACAAGTAGTCTCCTTGAAGACAAAAATCACTGATTCCTTATAGAGAATATTTGTAAAGCACAGTAATTCATGTAAGTAGGAATTTGCTTGCAAATGGCTTTTGTACTAGTTCATCAAAAATCTGAAGATGTAGCTACATCTGTACAATTCCATAGCTCAATACAGTAGTGTTTCTATAACATGTTATGGCAGCATGTCTGCAGGAATGAAAAATAAGAGGGAAAATATTTGGAGCAGAGGTGCATAGATACCTTAGCCATAGCCTGCAAAAATCTATCACTAAATAACAGAGCTTGCAGAACTCTTGTGACTTGCTGCTTGCCTTGAAGGAACTTGACAGTTTAGTGCTGGGAAAGACGCTTTGTGGTTAAACAGTATGAGATGCTTTGATAAAGACTTTCTTCTCAGGCAGAGTGCTAAGCAGCACTCCCTGAGACTAGTTTGTGGCTGTAGCGTTATCCAAATGCATGAGATGGTGTCCTGAATTTTAAATTCATGTTGCTGAAGAATTCTGTTTAAAGATCTGTGTCATGAGATGTTTGGTTTGCAGGGGTGACATCTTTGTTAAACTAGCCAAAGTATGTGTGGACATGGCCTGTGACTATTAGCATAGCTTGAGAAAACCATGGACCTGAAATGTAATTCTGAATATAATTTTCACTCCACCACATAGCCATTAGGAAAAAATACTGTGATGCATTGGATGCCTAAAATGAGGAAATTGTGTTCACAAGCCATCTTGCTTCTGTCTCATGAATGCTGTTCTGTTTGCTTGTGAGATGTGATGCTGTCTAGCAGAGTTATTTATGCCTTTGATTATAGTGCTATCTCACAGCTTGTCATATAAATTTAATTGTGATGGTACTGTGGTTGTCGTTGTTTGAAATTACAGATTTGTTCACATAGGCGAAGGTGATCCTTCACAAGGCCTGATGATGTGCCCAGATGTTTTGGCAGCTGCTGAGACCACACCTGCTTCCATCTGTGTGCAGAGGAACCTGACCCTTTACATGTCAGGTGGGGATAAAATTGTTCCTCTATACCCTTGTTGTGTGTTTGATGAGACTCCTATTTGCTCTAAGCAAGACTGGTATGATGAGAATTAAGCTTCAGAATTTCTGTCGTGAGCTTCCATTCTCTGTAACACGGGTTGTGTGTTTTAATTAGATTGCACTTCCTGCCTTCCTGAAGCTGGTTTCATCTTTCAGGATGCCCAAAACTACAGACTGGTGATGAGGGAGCACAGGGAAATTAAGAGACTTGCAGAAGTTTGTGTGGGAAGCTGGTGGCAGGGGCAGAAGCTGAGGCCTCTGAGGCCTCTGAGGTCTGCTCTTCTTTTTCACTGCGGGACCTGCTGCAGCTGAACGCTGTTGAGGGGATGATAGTCATGGGAAGCACATCTGAGCTGCTGGAAGAGGACCAGTTGCTGTCACTCTGATCGGGGCTTTCCCCCAGATGGTTGTGCAGGGACTCTAAAACCAGGGTGGAAAGAGAAGATTGGGGAGAGTGCAGAGTAACCTGGTTCACAGTGGAGAATAACCTCTACTGCTACTCTTGTGGGCGTCCCTTTTTAATGTGTGCAGGGCAGCTTGTGAAGGAATTGCAAGGACTTTTTGAGACACTGAATACTACATGGGTTATTAATGTCAGTAATCATCTTTCTAGTGTTGGAGCTTTATTTAACAGATGCTTTAAAAAAAAATCTTAATAGGACAGCTTGCTATGAGCAGAGATGGCTCAGTGGCTGGGAGACTTGTGTATTTATTTTTACTAAAGTATGGAGCTTCTCTTTAGTATTTGTTCTGGCCCTCTGCACACTGGGAAACCCCTTTTTTTAGCAAATGGGCAGGGCCTTTTTGGGCTGACTAGAGCAACTGGTGTTTTGGAAGATAAACAGTAGCATACATGTGTTATGTTGGTTGCAAATACAACCTTGAGCATCGGCTCAAGCTGATATGAGCAAGTTCAGATTTGCAGCTGCTGTTAGGAGTGCTCAAATGAAGCATCAAAAAAGATATGTGTAATTTCATGTCTGGGCATTTTTTTAGCCTGTAGAGTGCTTGGCCTCTTGCATGGTACAGAATCATCTGATAGTGCTGGGTGAAAGTGAGTAGGGTGCTGGTAGTTGCTGGAGCTGCATGTACTGTCGGGGTCTTGTCATGCTTACAGGGAGTTTGCACTAGATGGAGTTGCACTGTACAGAGCCATGAATGAGGTCTTTCTAGGTAGATCTGAGTGTTAGTGCTTTTCACTAAGGTGGTATATAAATAAATAGGCATTAGAAAACATTTCCTTTCCTTGGTGCCTGACAGAAAATTGTGGGATGATGCTCTAACTGCTAAATCAGGTTTTGGTAAATCATTTAAAGCTCTCTTGATGAGTCTTAAATGTAATGCAACAAGTGAGTTATTAATTGGCCTTGTGAGCTCTTTGGTTTAATGACAAAGGACTGGATTTTGAGGCTTTTGCTTACTTTGGGGAGGAAGTACTTTTACATTTCTTGATTGAAAAGAATGCATCGAAGAATTAACAGCAGAGAAGCACAGGAAACTGGTTTTTTACTCCTAGAGAATATTAGTTTTACTGCACTGCAGCTCTGGATCAGGATGATGGATACATCTAGGTTTTTATAACTGTTCGTCTGGTCTTAGTATGTTAGCTTGCCTTGTATGTGGTGCTTGCAGCTAGGAAGTCTGTAGTATGCAAGCAGATCATATGGATTATACTCTCATGACTGTAATGAGATATATTCTTCATCCATATATCAAAAATCTCTAAAACAAACTTCAGATGGCGTTATGCTGTAGCAATAGGCTTGTGAAATTGCTGCAACTGTTGATGCAGGAAAAAAGGAGTGTCACATTCTTCCAGTCCTGCCAGCAAATAAAATATATTAATTTGTAACTTAGTATTGTTCCCAGAATATATATCTGTAGTAATAAGATCACCTTGTCAGTCTCTCTGTCTTTTTCTTATTATCTGTTCTTTTATTCCAGGCTCGTCTGGCACTGTAAAGCCTGTCAGGGCCTGAAACTAGTATTAGGGAAATTAGTGAGGGTAATTGTGCTGCTTCAGTTTTCTTGTAGCAAACAGTGGTGGTAGTTTCTTGATTGGAAAAAAAAAAATTAAAATATGGCCAGAGAGGAAAAGAAGTCAGAAAATTAACGTCGGACCGAGATAGACTTTTTAACTCTGGTACGAGGACTGTGTAGCATGAGCCTCTGTTCTGATTTAATGAAGCTGTACTGTCCCAATCTCTAAACCTGTAATTACAAGGCTGTGAGAGATGGATTGAGGTGGACAGTAGTTAGGATATTAATTAAAATGCCACGGATGACATGGAACATCAAGCCTTATGTGCTTTAAGCAGGGAAACTGGAGGATATGTCATTCAAAATGCCTTGAATTTTCAGTCTTGGATCTTGTTTCTTCTTTTGGATGCTCAAGTAACTGTAAATTGCTTCACAGGGCATGAGATAATGAAAATTCAGGTATTTATAGTCAAATGTTCATTTTGGTAGGATTAGAGTGATTTCAGCTAGCCTATTGCTTTTCAGACATGGAAACCAGAAAAAAGGCCTGTGTGGAGCAATCTGAGATTTATGTCTACATTTCCTAGGAGAATTTAATCTTTTTTTTCATGTCAGTATCCCCCTGTGCTCATGTAACTCAAATTCTTTCCCACAGAAATATGCATGCAGTCATTCTTTATTCCTCCTTTGGGTTAAAGGTCCTTGGGATTAGAAGTGGAGCAGGTGAAGAACACTTTGAGCAGTTGGGGATGGGACTCCCATGTGTCTCTGGTTCTCAGTTTTGCAGATCCTATAGCCTTTAGCACATCTGTGGCATTCCTTTTTTCGTGTTCTAATTATATGTCCCATGAGAAGTTTTACAATGATGGGAAAACTCTCACCTCTTTTGGTAGCTGCAGGTGTTGGAGCCCATTCATTTGAAGCACATCAACCGCGGTGAGTGATCAGAGGCAGCATAAGCTTGCAGAGCTCTTATCCTGGCCTGTCTCAATACAGCAGTGAGTGGTTTGGGTTAAAGTGTGGGAAGGGGGTTATTCACCTGGGCAGGGTTGGGCCCCTAGGCAGCTTGTCCTTCTCTGCATTTGTGTAAAGCAGTGGAATAGATGCAGTTGTTCTCTAGGCAGTAGGTTTGTTAGGCATCAGTGCAGAGGTGTCTTTCACCTGGTGGGAGGCTAACTGTGAAAATTCAAGCAGAATTGCATTCAAGGTCAGGTGCTAAAACATTCACAGCCCTGAAGGACTATGCTGTCTCTGAAAGTTTTGGTTGTTCAAAATCATTCAGATTTCACCCCTGAGAGCTAGATCAGTATTAGGAGTGTGTCAGGTGTCACCCTAATGGAACTTCCACATGCCTGAAGCCTAAAGACTTGAAAGCCTTCTGATCTGCTATTGGCAAAAAGTCATCTGTTTGAAGTCGCTTTCTGTTTAGCAGTTGTTGTTTTGTCCAAAATCCCAAAGAAACTGGTCTTCTACTGAAAGCAGCATTACAAGAAATGGAAAGCCAAACCCAGTCACTTGCATTGTCTCAGCATTTCCGTGAGACTGAAAGAAGTGGCCAGACCAAGTTGTTTTTCTTAAAACAAATACTTCTTTTTTTCTAGTTTAGTGCTTGTTTTATGGCTGATACCTTTTTGCTGCGTTTTATCTTAGAGCAGTAAAAAGCTGTAAATACTGGGAGTGGGATAAAGAGAATGGAATTTTTGGTAGAAATGTGCAGTGGGCCATAGTTGGGCCATGCTGCTACTGCTGTCTGCACAGCAGCAAACTTTAGTCAGATAGGAGAATATTGTATTTCTTTCTGCATGGCTGACTTTGTTACATTTGGTGGCCTGTGTTTGACTTGCTACCTTTGTTTGGAAACACTGCCAAAAAAAGGAGAGTTATGAGGGGTGGGGAGTAGCATGGGCTGTTGAGGTTAAAGTCCTGTGTTAGGGGTAGACACCACATAACACTTCCCTCTGCCCCCTGTGCAGGAGACAGACACTTGCTGCAGGTTCCCTGAATGTCTCAGCAATGTGACAAGCCATGCCCAGTCTTGTGTGAAGTGGTGAAAAGGCTTAGCAGCGTTCTTTGGCGTTTCTTGTCTTTGAGAATGCATCGCTTGAAACCTTCAGAAAACAGTTGCCTGGAAGGGGAGGATGTGTTTCAGTCAAATGATAAGAGGGGAGGGGCTGTTCTCAGGGCTGACTGTGAGACACCTCCCTTGTGTGGAACGCAAAAACGGGAAAAATAGATGAAAACAGAAAATGGAAAGGCACCCATCATGCTGACAAATTTGGCCTGAGGAAGCCAGCTGAATAAAGGCCGGCAGGGGAGGGGATGGGAGAGTCGGAGAAGGAGGGAACAAGTGTTAATGCAGCAGGCTGTGCTTCTGGGACGACGCTTGCAAATGGAAGGGGAAAGAGGGTGTAGCTCTTGTTACTCTCAAATTCCCTTGTCTGCCTTCCCTCTTGCCTAGGAGCTGTGTTCCCTGTCTCCCCTCCCACTACCAGGCTGTGGGCTGCTTGCCTGGAAAGGGCTGTGTACCAGTTGCCCCTCGGATGTGCTGCAGGGGCTCACATGGTGGTGGTGGGCCCCTGGCAGTGAAATGCAGCTGGGAGGAGAGGGCTGGGGCAGGACCTGAAGTGAGGTTTGCATTACTCTGGGAAAGGGTAAACTGAGAGGGAGGAAGACATCATTGACTTCAATGAGAACTGTCACATCTCCAACACTAAGATGCAGTGAATTAATGAACCTTCCCTGGAAATGAAAATGCTAGCCATATGCTTTGGTGGTGAAAAAGGTTAAACAGAGAAGTGTGTTACCTTTACTGTCTTTTCTTCAAGCTGTCTTGAACTTTCCAGAGAGACTCTGTAAAGGCTCTCTCCCTGTGGAGATGAACTTCAAAGATCAAGACTCTTGAGTGGAGGAATAAAGCAACCTGTCTGGTGCTGCAAACTCCCCACTGAGGTACCAAGAACTATTCTGGTCAGGCAGAAAATGCCTTGGGCACCAAGTGCAGCAGGTTACTGATAGTATCACTGTGATGGTGAAGGATGGAAAGGTAGCCTTCCTTTAGAGGATTAGGAAGGCAGGGAGAAGTCAGGCACAGTTAGAAATTTTTATTTATTAAGCAGGGTTGATGAATAGGTGTTTCAGCATCAGTAAACCATAGGACATTTGATAAGAGCCTTGTTGAGTAACTCCAGAAGTTTTTGCCAAACGCAGTAAGGTCTGTTTGAAGTGACCTGTCATGTGTCTGTGTGTGCCATAGCCTCCCATACTTTCAGGTGTATGAGCTGTCTTCCCAAGATGGTTGCTGAAATGTGCTGTAGGCAGATGGCCAGTGTGACCTAGCCTGAACTCAACCTGTGTGTAGAAAATGGGTAAAAAGTCTGTAAAAATTTGCACTTAGGTAATTTTTTTTTTTTTTTTTGTGAGGAGGTTCTCCAGGAGAATGCTTTTCTCCATGCTCTGGGAAGGGAATAGCATTGGTCCAGGTTCCATCAGGGCTTGATCTTCGTTGCTGCTCTCAGGTCTGTGTCGCAGCCCTGCCATCTGCCTTGTTTTTGTTGAAGCCACCCAGCTCCTCATAGCGAGGGCCTGTAAGAATATCTGTATTATCCTGACCTGTGCTATGATGCTGCCTGATTTGGCAGTGGTTCCCATGCAGTGTATTTCAGTTGTGCAGCAAGCATTACGGTTAGGTGGGCTCAAACTTACTTGCTGTTGTTTGAATAGAGTTAAATGCCCCAATGATGGTGTTAGCAGCACCCCTGCAGCCCTTTCATTGAGGTGCTTTCCTAGTGCATGCAGTACTTCAGTATACTCCAGGCAGCCCCAGCCAGTGGCTTGTAGGCAAGAAATTGCTTGTGGGTGTCTTCAGTCTGATCTGTGGTTCAGCCAGGCCCAGGTGTAGAGGGAGAGCAAACTAAGTGTTGTTCATCTCTCACCTGGTTCACAGCCTTCACTGGCACATTTTTAAACACTGGGCTTGAAAGGGGGAGCTAAGGGGCTGTTACTGTGACTTGCTTGACTTGGCCCAATGCACAACTCAGCCTTTTCCTAACATGGGTATGTCTACAGCATGCATGCCTTTGTATAGCTGAGCTATGTTTTTCTCCTCCTGGCTTCTTTTTATGCAAGTTTTTCTCATGTGAAATATTTTGGATTAGATGAGGTTTACAAGGAGGAGTTGACATTACATTTCAAGGTTTGCTTCTGCTATTCCTTCGGCATACTGACATCATATCCCCTGGGGTCAAACCTCTGGGATAAGAGCCAGTATTTAAAAAGATTTTTCTTTTCAGGGTGGAGGAATATCTTCTAATTTCACCCCCCTACGAGTTCAACCTCTCCCTCTTGCACTACTTGTTCATTAGTTCAGATTCCACCTCTACAACAAGTAAAAAAAGACTCTGTTAGCCCTTATTGTGATACTTGATGCTTAACCATCTGTTTAGAAGGGATTGATGATACTACATGCAGCTTGATCTCCTCCTGACTCGTTTCTGAATTGCTGGTACATCCCTGTATGCTCTTAAGCCATCTTTGAAGCTCACTGTGTCACAGCATACATGAGGGGTAAATCTACTGAAGTCAGCCAAGTGGTACCAGCGTGAAACTGGAGTGACCAGAAAATCATGTCTTCTTTCTTCTGGATTATGTACAGCAGAGAGGGGTGAAAGCTCCAAGTGAGCAGAGAAAATTTTGAAAGCAGCTTTTTGATTTCCCTACCAAAGAGTCTGGCCAAGTATGCTGAAAGTAATTCCACAGACCACAAGCTGATTTGAAGTGGGTCCCTGGAGTTGCATAAACAGACAGTGCATTATTCATGAGCTAACTGAGCCTTTGCCCTCCTCCAGCAGACTGGGACAAGCAGAAATGTGCTTGCTTCCTTCACCTGGTTGACTGGCCCTCTGGGAAGGCTCTACTGTGTGCAGAGCGGAGTGGAGAGAAGAGAAGGCTGCTGATATAATTAGGCTGATTGGCACTGTGATGTAGGAGCAGTTATGGGAAGCCCATATGAATTCACTTACGGCTTGTTAGTGCTGTGTTTGTCAGACAGCAGTCAATGGGGATCAGAAGTCTGGGGTGCACAAAAATGATGCAGGAGGGAAAGACTGCCTAGGTACCAGTGTACCTGTGTGCTAACCCCACAGGCTCAAGCACATCTCATCCTTGTTCCTCCTGCATTCACTTGGAGAAAACAAAAATAACAGTATCTTCATTAGAAGCTGTTGAATGTGGCCTCCTTCAGTGTATTTCAGAATCATAATCTTGTAGAAAGCATATCTCACCCAGTAGGAATTCAGCAAATCCAATATCAGGCTTATGATGCTGGATCTGGCGTGAGTGGTTTCAGCTCAGCTGACCATGAGCTGACATGAGAGCAGAAGGGGCTACCTTGTTTGTACCCATAGCTATGATGTTCATGCGGGATGTGTTTGTGGGAGAACTGGGTGTTGTGTGTGGCTTCTTCTTGAAGCATCATGTCATAGGGAAGCTAAATAGACACAGAAACATGGACTTGGAGCAGTTGAAGTGGCCACAAAAAAGGGAATCCAGTTGGTGGCTATTGCCCCTTTCCTTCATGCTGTGTTTGTCAGTCTTGAAAGTTCCACATCTGACTACTTCCTTAGTAGCTTCTCTCCTCTCTGGTTTTATTCCAGCAACAGTGCTAAAATGACATTTTGCTCCTCTCCCATCCTCCGCTGCTTACTTTGCCATCTAAGCACTGAGCTGCAACAGCTATAACATTAATGTGCCATGAGCAAAACCTCCTAAAATACTGTGATCTGACAGAGAGCAGATGAATGTTGTCACTTGAATGTGTTCTACCAAGTTTTACTTAGTGTTACGTGTGTAGCAGTGGATATTTTAGCTGGTACAGATGTGCAATAATGTTCTTAGTCCCAGGACTGCACTATCTTGTAATAGTTACAGTTCATTGCAAAAAAATAAGTGTTCAGAGGGCTGACATAGTCATGCCATTCCATAATCATACTGGAAGAACAGGTCATATTATGTCTTTGGAATAAGCTGCTGTGGATTCATCATGAAAACAACCACTCAGGCTTGAGTTTGTCTCTGACACACCAGCTCTCTGTAAAGGCTCTCTCCCTGTGGAGATGAACTTCAAGTAAGTTCAAGACTCTTGAGTGGAGGAATAAAGCAACCTGTCTGGCACTGCAAACTCCCCACTGAGGTACCAAGAACTATTCTGGTCAGGCAGAACACTGTTTTGTGTGTTAACAGCCATTTGAGACAGACAAAACTGTTGAGGTCACCTAACCAATCTCCTGGACAGAGAAGAGTTTTCTCTATATCTTATTTTTGTGATATATCTAATCTTAATTACTTTCCTTGATGGGGATTCCATCACAATGACCTCTCTGCTGGAAGAGGTAGTTTGTAATCAGGCTATACTGTCCTTTTTAAATTCAATCACATTATTTCCATGTAACTCCAGTTTTTAATACCTTCATGAGTCCTCTTCAATCCTTGATGTTCCATTCTTTGAATTCACATATGCCTGTACTTCTATATTGATGTGTCGTACCTGTCTGCCAGTGTGATTGATGAAATTACCTCAGTTTACTAATGCCTCACATAATCTGCTGAACTGCATTCAGGTGCTGTTAAAATGGGTTGGGGGTTAGACCACTGTGACAGAAAAGCTTGGAGCTAAATAATCCCCCAGATCGGTTTCCAACTTAAACCATATCCCAGTGGTGTAGTAGAAAGCAAAAGTAATGCTGTGGTCATAGTCCATCTTCTGGTGTGTGGTCAGATGACCCAGGAGAGTATCTAAACCATTTAAGGCCTGTGAAATCAATGCTGAATGTGCAAGCAGTCACTATTGTAGAGCTGTCTGGATCAGAGAAGCATGCACAAGAAAATTGTGTTTTCCCAGACCTTTTGCAATGGCTGTTACCAAGGGGTTGTGTTTTCCCTCTGTACCTCTACAAGCGGGCTGCAGGACGTGGTTGATGTGCTCTCACAGTGCTGTGCTGTGTGAAGGCAGGCTGCACAAGGGTGCTGATCTGACGTGCCTGTTGATCACGGCCATGTCAGATAGGTAGGTAGACAGTGGCTGTGATTTTTCTTTTTCAGCTCTTCAGTGAGCAGCTCAGTCTCTTCATTGCAAGCCTGCCAGCAGCTCTTGCCATTCAAGTGGGTGATGTTCTAGCAGCATTTCAGAGCTGGCAGAAAAGGGTGATGATCAGATGCAGCCAGTTAAAAAAAACTAAGCATATGCTTTACAGGAACATTTGTTCTGTATCCCTGAGCTGAAGATGGAATTTCACTGCATCAAGGCAGAACAGTCTCACAGGGGATATAGTGGCCTTTTGGAAAGCTTACTTAAATATTAGATGCACTGAGATGACATGTCAGCTCTGCATTAAGGATTTTGCTACATCAGGAAACCCAGAGGTGGACACAGCCTGCTGAGCACAGAGGTCTTGTTAGTGAACGTGCTGTGGGTGTTACAGAAACATAGCTAGAGTAGATGAGATGATGTTAGGCATTAGTATGGTAGTATTAGACCCTGAGGATTTGTAGGTTTACTCCCCAGCTTGTATCAACACATTATAAAATACATGTCAAGTTGTAGCTGAGGTGATACCTCATGATGGGAGATGTTACCTCAAACAAGTTGCCCTTTGCATGCTCGGCTGAATTTTGAGGGACAGTTTCTTCTGTCTCTTGAAGGTGCTGCGAGAGACCAATCTCACAACATAATGAAGTTAGGTTACCCACCCTGTGTCACTGCCCTCACTCATCTTCTCAGAAAAACGGCTGAGAGCTGCGTGAGGATGGAAGCTGAAACCCCCATTCTTTTGGGTATTTGGCCTGTTCTGGGTTGGATGCACTGATGAGAATGCTGTGGAAGAATTTGTAGTTGCTGTTCTGTTCAGGAGTAGATACAAGTCTCTGGAGATGATAGTCTCATGCTTCCACCATCTTTAACTTCACAGAATGGTAAAATGCAATTGTTGTATTATGAGACCCAACTGTAATACCTGAAGAATGTTTGGCACATTAAACCTGTCTGGTTCATACAGAAGCTCATGTATAATTCACAGTCTTTGTAAATACATCAGTTTAATGCTTCTCTGCACCTATCAGCAAAGCTCTGTCTCCCTTGGGTTAGTCAGACTTGACAGCTTCTGAAACTGGACCCTAAATTGTGTGACAAATGGTGCTGAACTCCGAATATTGCTGAATAATAACTAAATTCAAATTCAGCAAAAAATTTCCTACAGTCAAAGCCATTTATTGAAGTTCTTCATTATCTCCTTAGGTCAATTTTAAAACTTCATTCTTGTTATGATGGAGGAACCCTTTACTTTCTTAGTAGAGCAAGATTGTACCAGCACTAACCAAGCTTTGGTTATTCTTCCCCGGAACACCTTCCACCAGCATCAAGAAATGTAACATAATGCAGTTGTTGGTCATCTTATAGTTCTTTCAGATGTTTGTTTGTAGTTTAATACAATATTATTATATATTGTATACTAATATATATATATATTAGTACAAAATTAATATATTAGTGCAATATTTTCTTGTAGACTGTAGCTCCTGAGTAAGAGTCACTTGCTAACCTGTGACAGAAATGTGCCATGCCACAAGGCTCTTGGTAACTGGTATGATGTGTGCCTACATTTTATTAACTGAATTGCCTGTATTCCATGGATAAATTGAGTTGTGCTTTTGTAAAGCCTGTGAGAATTCATAATTTGGTGTGTTTGGTGCTTGCAAGCCCTCCTTGTAAGTGACAACACTGGTCTCTTAAGTAGTCCATAGTAAGCAACAGCTTGGTTTAGTCACTGCTCCTCAGAAAAAAATCCCAAATGTACTATAGGCACTATGAAAATAATGTTAAATAACAACATGTTTTATTGTGGCTCAGTCAGAGATGCTGAGAATTTTAAGAGCTGTTGGATGGTAAATTGTTAAAACATATTGCTCTGTGGGATGCTAATGTAGCCTGGGCTGAAGCCAAAGTCTGTACAAGTCTAAATGACTTGTTAGTTGTCCAGGGAATTAGCCTGCTTTGGACTGGGTCCTTTGGATGAGATTTTCAGAAGCAATCAGTAGTGCTCAACTCCATGACCCTGACTTCAGTGGGAGTGGAGAACCCAATGCTGAGTTCTCCTGCTGTTAAATCTGACTGGTTTTAACATCACCTTTGAGTGACTCAAAGGCACTGAAGGGAGGAAAAATAATCTGCATTTTCAAGTCAATACAGTATAAATTCTCTCAAGAGCTGGTTTTACAAGTGACTCTGTGAGTTACAAAGCTCTCTTTACCACATGGCCAATATGAGTTACTTTCCTGCAGACAGATGTGTCAAACCAGGGACAGTGAGAGGTGTGAGTCTGCATTGCTAAATGGCTTTTTGGCAGGAACTGGGACCCCTCTGCGGGAAATTTAATGTCTGTCTATGTGAAGGGAGCTAAAGCAAGAGACTTTAACATCTGGAAACCCTCCCAGGGCACGTCTTAAACTTTACTCGTTTTCCTGAGCTCTGGTTTCTTATCCAATTTTAGGCTGCCATTTATCACATTTTAACAGCTAGTGGAAGTTGTGTGGCAACCTTCCTACTCTGTTTAAGGGTGTCATGGTAATTCTTTATTCTTTCTTAAATTCCTATAATTCCTCTCTTTGGGAAACAAAACAAAACCTATCTATAATAAAAACAAGAGCAAGTCTTCCTGCAAATACAACAGCACAAAAGCTGGCTGCTCTTTCCCACTGAGGCTATCTGACCTAAGCAGCCTTTCCCCTATCACCTTCAAAGCCCTTGATTTAAGGGAAGGGAGTGATTACTGAATCATTAAGGATAATGGCTATTTACTTTTGGAAACAATGGACTTGATGAATCACAAAAAATAGCCTAATTTTCAGAAGTGCATTTGCCTTGGAACAAACTAGCTGGGTTTTGGGGTGGAAATACCTACATTTTAATGAGGTGGTAAAAAGTGACCTTTTGTTCTGAGATAAATCACTTTTTTTTTTAATCTTGAGGACTGACGTGGACCCCAGCATGGAAATGTCGGGCCAGAAAACAATACTAGCATTTAAAATAAAGAGCACAGAATTGAAAACTTCATAGTTATTATAAGTTCTCAGACATACCTGGAACATTGCTAGGTTTTCCTGTTTTTACCTTGTATGATTTTACCTCTCTATGTTACCATACAAATTTGCTCTGTCTGCAGTAGGATTTTGCCATGTAAGCATCAACTTGTGGAAATCTGCTCCTATTCTGTAGAATCACAGAATGGTTTGGGTTGGAATGGACCTTTAAAGATCAGCTAGTCCAACCCTCCTGCCATGGCAGGGACACTTTCCAGTGTATCAGTTTGCTCAGAACACCTACCTGGCCTCAAACACTTCCATTGGTGGGATACACACATTTAGGTGTTTAGTCACATCTGCTTAGGTTACAGTATAATTAAAACTGTGCTGAGGCAGGGGTAATAGGGTATTACTGTGCTAATTAGCATATTATTGTAAAATAAGGGATACTGCTGGATTTGCTTTGTGAGCTGGGTTGAATTACAAACTGGAGGCAGTGGTGGGGGAATAGCAGAATTATTTTCCTTCCAGTTTTTATCGTAGTCCTTCCAATTTATGTGACTCTGGAGCTTGAGAGATGTGTGTATTATCCACATTTGGGCTGAAAAAGTGACTACTGCTCTGTTGTAAGCAATTTTGGTATTTGTATGGATTTATTTCTCAGGGTGTGTAGTCTTAGATTCACTCCTGACTTGAAGAGTGGGAGTAAATGCCACTGCAGACACAGCTGAAGAAAGTGTTTGGCCTTTCAGAAAAGGTCCTGACAGGGTGCTTGACAGAGGTACAGATGTGCATGGCAGGCACTTTGGACGGCAGGATCCTGCTGCTGTTCATGATGATTGCTGTGAAATAATCACTAACAACTGCATGTTAACCTAATAAAGAAATACTAATAACAGGCTGCACAATCTGCCAGCAGATAAATAACACAGGAAGATCAAAACTGGGAGAAAAAACCCAACAGTGTTTTGAGCTTATGTAGATGGTTCTTCATAGACAAGTGATTTGTCGAAAGTCTTATGTGAAAGTGCCACAAAAGTTGAGGTAGTCAGAGTAACCCAGGTCTTACGTGCATTTGATAAAACGGTGTGGCTGCACCTTTGATTTTGGCAATTTAGGTTTGCAAGTTTAAGCCCTTTGCACTTTATGAAACCCTAAGCATACTTTTTTGATGCCCAGGCATGCTTTCTTCCTGTGGAGAACTCCAGGAGCATTTTTTGTCAGAGACAGATGTGCTATCATTGCCTTCTGCTGAGCCTCCACTGGGGTACCATAGCAGAAGATAAAATGTGAAATTTGTGATCACTGTTTCAAGCCAAAGTCTCCACCAGTCCCACCATTGAGCTCTGTAGGGCAGCTTGTAATTGGATTTTTTATTATTAGAAGCCTTGCTTACTAGAAGTTTTTGCATAAAATACCCAATGATTTCTCTGGTAGGATATGAGGATATGAATCTCATTTGTGCTACTGTACTTCCTCCTATTGCAAAAATGCTTTAGAATGCTCCTGTAATAGGTATATAAATATTTTAAAGTGCTTTTAAACTTAAGGGAGTGTAGTGAAGTGACCTCCTAAGAATCACTTTGTTATGTCTGAAGGGGATTGTTCTATTGGCATCTGATAATATGTTCCAATTTATAGAGAATCTTTTTCAGTGAGCATTGCAAGCTTAACTCAGTCAGTTGGCTGAACTTTCGCTATAGGGACAAGGTCATCATTCAGTGCTTGTAGCCTGAACAAGTAAAGCCTTCCCACTTCTGCTGCTGTCTTTGCCCTCCAGGAGACACATGCAAGACTTTGGCAGAGCCCTTCCCCCCCAGTTCAGTTTTAGATCATCTCAGCGTTTATTGCCCTTTCTGCTATTGCTTAGATCAAGTGGCGTTATGAGATCCAGCTTGTCTTTGTACAGTGGATGAAATTTTGTCACACGTGTGGTGTCTCCCACATTCTAATGAACTTTAGCAAATAGATGCTTAATATTTCCGGGTTAAACACAGGAATTAGATGCTTAATAACGTGTATTGCCAGTTTCATTTCACACATACGTTCCTAAGGGCTTCATGCTAAACCAAAGGAGTGATTCTAAAGTACAATATGGCTAATTTGTCTCACAGAAAAAGCATTTTTATAACAAAATAGAAACTCTGTGACCTTTCTTTAGAAAATACAAATAAGTATGTGTATACAAAAAGGAGGAGCATCACCCTTTAAGAATTGCATGCAGCTTTTGAGTAAATTTTAAGCTGTTTTACTGCAAATGCTTTGTTTTATTGGCAGTATGCGGTCATGGTGCTTAAAGGTGATCTAAGGTGTATAGAAAGGTGTATAATGTATCTTTTATCCGGGGAACTGGTGAGGAAAAGCTCCAAGCCTTCAAGCACGTAAACATTTGTGTTGTGGGTTGGGGTTTTTGTTGTTGTTTTTGTTTTTTTGTGGGGTTTTCGAGTGTTACAGGAGCCGTAATGAGTGAGACAGACATGCTAAATTTCAGCAGACTTTCTGTTCTTTAGTTTAATTTTGCATTCTGGGCAGTGAGCCATGCTAAAGCTCTTTCCACTTCACTGGTGCATGCCAGAAAAGTGTAACTGAGAGCTTATGTAGTTTTGAGCAGACGCTGCGGTAAAATTCCCTTCTGACCCTTTTTGCCTTTCAGGCTTTTGCCAATCCTGCTAAGTCACCTAAAAGGCTGGATTAAAAATATCTCGCATAGTCAGAGCTGGTTTATCAGTGCTTGCTTTGTATGTCTGGACAAGCAAAAGGTTCTCATCGGTGATTGGATATGCTTTTGACATGTGCCATTGCCTTGTTTTAGGCCCTTCTTGTACCATAGGTTTGACCACATATGAATGTGGTTCCATCCCTTCAATACACGCAGAAGACAAGATTTTTTCAGGCAGGAGAAATGGCTCTCACATCTCAAGCATTCCAGACAATAGCAGCTGTGGGCCCAAGCTCTCAAGTAAGGAAGGTGGAAGCACAACAGGAACCAAGAACAAAACCAGGGTGGGAGTATTTTTCTGTCCTGGCAACTCAAAACTGTCCCCAGATACAAAGATGTCTTGTTGGTACCCTGCATGCCCTAACCTAGCCAGGCTGATGATCAGCAGCAGGGAAGCTGCAGTAGTACAGACATCAGCACACCCTGTGCAAAGTCACCAGGCATCCTGTGGTCTGTGAAAGTCCATGTGCTGGGATTTCATTGCTGTTGCTGCTAGAGAAAAACTCACTCAAGTGTGTCAGCACGTGCAGCAGTTGTATTGTGCTTGCAGTGTAGATACGAGCTTGGAGAGCAGAGGAAAGATTCTGTCTCCACTGGTGTAAGGAAAACACCAAGCGTGACTCCCATGACTTGGAGGGGGACTTCTTACAAGGGCATGTAGTGATAGAACAAGGGGTAGTGATTTATACTGAAAGAACATGGGTTTAGATTAGATATTAAGAAGAAGTTCTTTACTGTGAGGGTGATGAAGTACTGGAACAGGTTACCCAGAAAACTTGTGGATGCTTCATCCCTTGAAGTGTTCAAGGGCCAGATTGGATGGGGCTTTGAGCAACCTGATGTAGTGGAAGGTGTACCTGCCCATGGCAGAGAGGTTGGAACTAGAGTCATAGAACAATTCACAACTCTAATTGTTCTATGACTCCAGAACGTGTTACAACAGTTCACCTTCAAAATGGGGACAGAACTTAAGGTAGATTAAAGGTAGGAATATCCATGTAGGCTTTCTTGATTGTCCTCATTCAGGGTGGTGATTCCATATGATGATACTGTGTATGAGTTTATGACTGAATGGGCTAAACTCAGGCTTGGCTTTCACGTGTTAAGCTATGACGAAACCTGAAATATGAACAGAAGCAGTACTGCTGCAGCTGTTTAGTTATAAAGGTGGTTTATACCAGTGTAGTCTCTTCCTTTAAGAGGAGTGGAATAAGCTATCCTAAAATAAAGCATGATACAGATAAAACTGTTTCTACAACAGACAAACTGGAGAATCTGTTAGTACTTGGGAAACATTTTAAGAATTACTCAAGGATTTAGACCAATCGTTTCCCAATTCTGTGGGTGGCTGCTAAACTAAAATAGGATACTCCTCCTCTAAAATACTTACATTACTTTAAGATTTCAGATTTACATTCCAATAGCAGAAGTAGTGGTATATTTTGTTCACTCACTTCTATCACTTGACTATTTTGGTACACAGAGTAGTTGTATCCAGAACAAGTGAAGGTGCATGTGACTATATATTAGATCTGCACTGAGTTACCATTTAATTACAGGGCACTTACATACAACATGTTGTCATTTTACACATTATAATACCATAGGGCATATCTGGCACATGAGTGAGGCTGTACTGTGCTAGACACTGTATCATCCGCAGAAAGCTGATTCTATCCGATGAGCTTTCCATCTTAAGAGAAATCAATATAGATGGTACATAGGGGAGTGCAGAAAAGACAAGGGCATATTATTTTTCTGAAGCCAGATGTCAGTTCTGACACAGAAAAGTTGACACAGAAAGAAAAATGGAGGAGAGAAGCACTAGCAACAGGAAAGGCAGGATGAAGGAAAGCATGAAAAAATGCTGGAAAATCTGATATTTGGGTGATAGCAGAAGACTTCATGGAGTGATCAGAAGTCGGAATCAATGGCTCAGTAGTGAGTGAGGAATGATAGGGTGAGGGTGAGAGATGGAAAGGCTTGAAACCAAACACAAGTTTGATGCAAGAATGCATCTCTGAGAGAGAGCTGGCGGTAGTGACATGTTTGGGCTGTGATATTTGCCAAAGCCGTTTGGGTGGAAGAGGATGAGCTTCTCCTTATCGGGACTGGAGGAAATGATGTTGGAGCTGCTGAGATGTTTGGTACCGGATGCCTGAGAAAGGAGGAACTGTACACACACTTTGTAAAAAATACATTCAAGATGTGCTGTCTACCCCTCTGTGTTAACATAGGATAAAATAAGATGTGAATAAAGTGAGTTTTCTGTTACTAACTACACTGCTTGCAGGTAGCTCTGTTTGGGAACAACAGACCCATTTTTCTATTTAGCTTAACCCTTTTCAAGTGGAGCTGCAGAGAGGCAGACCAGAGTTTCTGGTCTGGAAGAAAAGTATCCTCCTGCAGAATTGAGGAAGTCAGGAGAGGCTATTAGGATAAGCTCTGTCTCAGCAAGAGCTTCAGCGTAATCCACATCTGTAGACATAAATGCAGTGCATATCCAAGCTGACAGCTAATGGTGCAGGGGTGAGCTGTGTTGTCCTCAGGCAAGAGGAGGCAAAATAAGCATTCCCTTTTACTGTGTTGTGCTTGAGCTAAAGGCTAGATATTGTGGATGTGCTGTCCAAAAGACAGGCCAAGCATTTACTGAGTGCTGAAAGGGAGTAGTCTGGAAGCAGTGATGCATTAGTGTGTCATCAGTTTGGATACAGTTGAAACTGCAGATAAAATTTTCCAGGGATAAGATGCAGAGGTAGAAAAGAAGACCCAGTCAGAGTACTGCATGTAACAGGACCACAGAACATGGGAGAGAGTGTTGAGGAGAGCATGAGTAAAGCAGGAGAAATAAGGTTTGGACAGAGTCATAAAATTACAGCTTTTATGTGTCCTGAGAGACAACATGAGCAATTGTATTTGTACTGTTCTAGTATTGTAAGCTTACATTAGTGATGCTGAATGCTATATGATTAATACTGCTGTAGTGTTTGTGTGATAAGGAATATCAGCAATCAGTGGTTACATTAGCGCTCTAATCTTGGCAAACAATTGAATTAACATCGTGTGTGAGAGTAATGAGACAAGAACCTTATGCAGTGATTGATTGCTCAGTGCCTGCACTATTGCTCAGTTAGGGAAAAGTGCAATTTTTTTTCTGATTCTCTGAAAGATTTCAGCTGTAATCAATTGGAATTTTTGCCCTCAGGAACCAAGCAATGTAGCACTGTTTTGTTACCCTGTGATTTCATTAAATATTAAACTTTCCAAGTTTAATCTGTTAGTCAAATATAAACTATAAATATGGCATGAATTCACTGTTCTGTCTGTTTCATGCAAAGCAGGTGTAAAGCTCCTGCCATTTTGGTGGGATAGCAGTTTGAACTCTGCTTGATCCCTGTGCTGGTACACACAGCAGTGCAGTATCTGGTGTAGTCTAAGTTGCTACAGATATGGTTGAGTTCCAGAAAGGCTGGAGCAGAAACAGAGGATGTTTTGCACAAGGAGACTCTCATCTTAGATGAACCTGCATTTTCTACTGGGTTTTGCCTTGACTTAGCAAGAGTGATCAAGATGTGTTGAGTGTATTAGTACCAAGCGAGTAATGTTGGTGCCTGGTTGCCTTACTGCTGTTCTGTTTGGCTTGGTTTATTCAGTGCAATCTCTGGCACTTGTAAGGTATGACAATTTCATTCTTATTTTCCTTCCTCTTTCTAATAACCTTTGCCCTGTTCTTCCTCAGCCTGCTACATCAGATTGGTTGTACTCATAGGGTTTCTGGCTATGTTCTCCCAGAGAGTTGTGTTCTAATTTGGTTTTTGAAGGTAAAAAGAAAAGCATTCAACTACTTCCCTTTCTCTTTAATGAAGAAGTGTTCTCTTTTCTGAGAAGAAAGGTTTGTGGTCCTTTCAGGAAACATTCAGTCTAAATTCACAAGACTTGCTTCTGGGAGCTTTTTCAGCAGCTGCATCTCCTCTGCCTTTGTAAACCTTACAGAAAATATTTTTAATCAACTGCTTATCACAGAAATTCCTGACCTGTCAAGAAGCAGGAGCAATTTGCTTTGGGAAAGCAGTTACTGATCCGGAAAAGCAGAATAATTGCAACAAGCAGTAATTAGTGAAATCAAATTTCACTCTACACTAACTGCCCTTGCATATTTATTATACTGCAGTTGTTGGCTATTTCACACTTAATTCTGTCACTGGTTTATCATTTAAAATATTTAAATCCATTGCTAATAAACTGGTCAAGTCATTAAATTTCAGTATCCATTCCTGATGGCTTTCCATATCCATGGCTTTGCAGAGCCATGGTAACTTGCTGTTTGTTTCGCCAAAGCTTTTGCAAAACTTTGGTAGTGATTCCCACAGACTATGGCACTGGCACCATGTTACATCCCGAGATTTTCTGAGTCATGTTAAAATTCAGGAAACAACCGTATAAATAGAGCTCTCCAAATAGTACCTTTACGTCATCATCATGTGTTCCCAGTCGGGGGATAAATACTTCCTCATTCTAGTGGTGATATCACTTTTCCAGACCCTCTCTAGAACTAAATATAGTCATAAAAAGTGTCTCTGCACTTACAAACTAAAGTGGTTGAGTCATTTAGGACCCTGGAGATTCAGAGAGGATGTGCTGTGTCATACATCACTGACAGTAATGCAGGGTGGCTTCACTGTCATTAGTAAAAAAGGGAGGTGTGGTCTTGAAGCCAGAATATAAGTCTTGAGGTCAGTGGTTCATTATGTACAGACTGGCTTTGCACAGTGATGCTGTTTGTCTGTCTGTTGATCTTAACACTTAGAAAATGCTGCCCATCAATGGGACATCTGGGTACTTGACACCTGGAGGAAGTTGCAGATCCCCAGGCGGCTTTGTGGCATTTCTGGTGATCAAGAAAAGCTAAGGTTACAAGCTAAGCTCCACTGGCAGTAGCATTCCCTTTGAAGGGAATAGTAAGGAAGAAGAGGGATCCTTTGGGCCTGATTTTGATGATTGCTGAGCCTGTGCAGTCATCTAATCACTCAAAACTCCCAAAGCAACTGTGCTGCAGGGTTCCGTGGTCAACTCTAAGATTCAGAATCATCAGAATTGGTGACCAGTCCTGAAAATGTTGACTTCTGATGTTCTCTTTCACTTAAAAAAAAGGCACTGGGTAAATGGTATTATGGACAGAATAAAATAAAATCTGCTCAAGAATTTAGGCCCTATACAAAAGTCAGTAGCATTAATTAGGTCAAAAGAACTGATGAAGGGTGATGTCAGTGAGCAAATCTCCTAACACCTGGCTCTTCCAGGGTTATTACTCCTTGTTTCCCTGCTGCAGATCTTCTCTTACTGACTGTAGTGGAATTGTGTTCTTGTAGTGCAGTTCAACATCAGAAGGCAAACAGTAATCACTGTACATAGATACCAGTTCAAACTGAAAGGAGGGTTCCCTTCCAATTTTTGGATGTAGAAATACAGGAAAGAACAGGATTCTTTGGGCCTGCCATTTGCCAGATGGCCAAGAGAACTGATAATCTGGAGAGATCAGAGCTCTGCAGGACTGACAGCACTGCCGCCAAGCCTGGGGAGGAAGGCCTTGCTCCATACTGGACGTTTATTTGAGAAGGACTGTGAGGACAGTTTTTTCACTCTTAAAAGGAGGAGAAGGTTAAAAAGGACTTCCAATTCTGGCACAAAATCATCAGGCTAAACTAATCAGCATGCTTGTTTTTGTGTTGATATCCAGAATGCTTTTCTGCCCTGCTGTGTTTTCACAAAAATATTGGTGTTTGAGGCACTAGGAAGAAAAAAGGCATGCCAGGTGAGCAGAGAGCATGTTTCCTTGTCATATGCTTTCCAAATCAGAATACCAAGATCTTTCTTTATATCTGGCTTTCCACAGATTTCTAAATAGTACTTAACTACAAGATTTTTGGCTAGTATTTTGAGAGAATTAAATCTTCCTTTGAAAAAGGAAGAAGTCGTCTGAAACTTCAAGAAGAAAACCTGGGAGAAAAGTATAGCTCTCAATCCACCTGTAAGCCTCAAAGGAAGCATATTTTCACTCTAGCATGCCTTGCAGTCCCTTCAGACAGTGGATTCCAAATGAAGGCAGAGGCCCCAAATGTGTCTGTGAGGAGTGGTGCTGGAAGTCTAGCTGATATTTTTTGGGATAGTGAGCTGGGCAGAGTGTGATATAACACCAAACGCAGTCTTCTAATCAGAAGAATTGGAGAAACCCACTGCCCTAAGGCTTTTCTTTATGCTAGAGGGTTGTACTCTTCAGATTATATGGTCAGATAATCTGAATGTGTGGAAATGGAAGGCTGCTTGTGAAGTTTTGCACCTTAGCTTGCAAGGACAAATATTTGTGGGACAGACAGACTGGTAGGTGCTGCTTAAGTCTTCAGAATCATGGAATCGTTTAGTTTGGAAAAGATGTTTTAAGATCATTGAGTCCAACCATTAACTAAGCACTGCCAATTCCACCACTAAACTGTGTCCCTAAGTACCACATCTACAAATCTTAAAAACCTCCAACAACCACATCCCTGGACAGCCTGTCCCAGTGCTTGAAACCCTGTTGGGGAAGAAATTTTATCCTAATTTCCAGTCTAAACCTACCGTGGTGCAACTTGAGGCCATTTCCTCTTGTCCTTTCTAACAAGAACCAAACTCATCTTGCAGTTACAATTTGTGCTTTGGTGAGTTCCATCTAGTTTGAATCCCTGTCATAATTAATTTGGATCTGGCAAATACATTATTTTGTAAAGCATATATTCTGATTTATCACGACATTTCTGATCTCTGATTATTTCTTTTCCACAGACAGTGGGGGCTTAATCATCAATTTTTTAAAATACTGACCTTTCAGTGCTGAAAGGTACCTCTTGTCAAGCAGCACAAAAAAGTGCTGCCCATGCTAGCTGAGCCAAGGGAGGGAGTTGTACTCTTGCAGTCATTATAAGGAAGTCTGTAGGTGGTAATTTCCCAAACCAGAATTTGGGACCATAAAACTAATATATTTTTTCCCTGGAACAAAAAGACTGTAGCTGTTACTGGGCATAGTGATTTGATCTCTCTGAGATCCAGCAGGAAACAAGCTGGGAAAAAGCAAACAGCAGTGTCTGCCTACAGTTTGCTCTTGCTTACAGAAGCCGTACCAGTATTTGTGTGTTATCTCGGTATTGCAGGGAGAGTGTCCTTCTCCCCAGCCTTCAGGTTACTCTTGCTCTATCAGTAACCAGTCTTTGTGCTGCATGAAGAGATCTGCTGTGTGTGAGGCATCAGCTTAACACTTCAGGTGCAGAGAGGCTGGAAAAGCTTCCTGTGAATTGCCAAGAAGTACTCTGCTATAGGAACAACAGAAGGAAATTAGTGTAAATTCAACGTTGATGTGTTCAGCTCAGTCTCACAGGGAAGAGGAGTTTATTGTTTCCTTGCTGGTGCCCTTCCCCTCTGACCGAGGGAATGCTGAACTAAGGGCTGCTCTGTGCTGATGTCTGATCTGTGTCCAGAAGGGACTTGACAAGGATGGTGTTAATTTCTTCTATCTTATTAAGCTAAATCAGGCTGTGCTTACAGCTTTTGCATTTTAGCACATGGCATTCCCTTGGTATGTACCTTCTCTGTTTCCAAGACACCTCTTGTAAAGGGAGACAGCATCTGGCATGAGCTCAGAGAACACGAATATTTAAGACTCTCATAGTTAGCTAGCCCTGTTTCTTTTGGTATTTGTTTGTTCTTTGGAAGCTTTTGTAGGGTGTAGGGACTGGCAGGATGTGGAAGCATATGATGTGGTCAGCCTGGGATTATGCTATCTTTTGTAAAGTGTTTTAGCCTTGAGTGACATTAATTCTCTTGCCTCCCCTGGCTGTAAGGAGCAGGGAGATTTGCCACAACCCAGACCAGATTTAGGTCAATGATCTAGACAAGTTCGTTATTTATTTTCCTGCAGCATCCACAGGCAACTTTCAAGGCCAAAACAAGGGTATTTGAAGAGTGTAAATATATCTGTACGTGTGTGTGTGTGTGTGTATATATATATACACACGCATAAATATATATATACACACACACATGTACCTTCCTCTGAGAGTTTATGACCTTACTGGGCATAGAGACAGGCCAGGAGAAAATTGTGAGTTAAACAAAATTGCTTTAATTTTAACACAGAAACACATATCCTGATGCTGGAAAAAGGAAGTATCAGGAAACTTCCCAGCCATTTTTGTGGCAGAGTTTTATTGGAGCATTTTTGGGGCAGCACATTTGAGAGTCTGTGGAGTGGAGCACTACTAAACTGCTTACCACCTCATATCCATGCAGACAGTGTGTGCTAAATCATCAGGAAATGTCTTCTGCCTGTATTTCCAACTGGAGCAGCGTCAGCATGAGCCCTGCACTCTTCCAGCAAGAGACTGCTGTGAGCAAACCACAGAAGAAAACAGCTAGAGAGCCCCTTTCTCCTTGCAGTTTTTGGGGAAAATCTTTTGTTTAAACAAAGGGAACAGAGCCAGTGGTGCCTGGAAGATGTGAGCTTCTTGCTGAGATGTAAATCACTTTGGATTCTGTCTGGAAGATACACTCTGGGAACAGAAATAAGTGACTGAAGGAGCTGTGGGATGGGAAGAGTAATTGGTGACAACCTTTACATGGTGCAGGAGGGTAGTAGCTCTGAAGGGAAGAAGTTCCTTGTCCTGTTTCTGAAGGGGTGTGATCTCCTTGCACTTGACTCAGGTTGGAAAAAACATGTTAAAAGCCTTGCCCTTGGCTGGCATTTTTGGGTTACCAGCTGTTATACGTGAACTGTGTTAGCACACGGGAGTCCAGTGTGAACTCGGTGTACCCTGTAAACACGGAGCAAAAATAAGTAGCTCCCTCATCAGATGGCTCACAGCCTTATTTGTCATGTTTCTGTGTTGCTTTTAAGATGACTTTCTTGCCAGTGGTGTTGTATGAAAACCCTGTGCAAAACGTTTGGGAGACATGCATGCAGTGGGCTGAGATGCAGAAACAGCAAATGGGAGGAGCAAAGAGGGGGGAAACTGTCTAGTCTTTCTTGCTTTCTTCCCCCTCTCCCCCCCATCCCAAGCAGAGCACAGAAGGTTTCAGCTATCGATGATGATGACAGCAGTGAGTCACCACTTCTTCAGACAGATGTGGAAACTTTCCATATGATGGAATTTCTAAAAGCAGCAGTCCTGCCAGGGGTCTGCTGGTGGAGGAAGGTGCCAGTTGGGGCAGGATTTTTTAGGCAAGCAGAAGCATGTGTGGTGCTGGTTCCCTGGACAGGCTGGGCTGATGTGTTGTGGTCGGTGGGTGCCTCCATAATCCTTAATGTTGTCAGTGCAGGTAGTAACATCAGTAAAGACAGAGGAGCGTGAGCTTATTCCATTCAGGTAGCAGGTGGTTGGTCCGTGTCCAGGTCCCTAAGGAGGCTTGTACCCTTGTTGGTCCCTCTGATGGAGTCAGCTGTAACTTCTTCAGCTGGTGATTCCAAAGCCTGTGTGGAGGTGGCCCTATGGAATCCAATTACACTTTTGGTGTGTAGACACAGCAAGAGGATGGGACCTGCACAGGTGGTGGTGGTGGTAGCAGAGAGAGGCTACAGCAGCAGTAATGGGAGAGGTAGTGGAAAGTCTCTTTGTTGTTCTGCCTCACTTACTAGGTAGGATAAAACTAACCTAAGAACAATTGTGTTTGGTGCAGAGACCTCCTGTGGATATATTTTGGAAACACTGATGTTTTCCTGCCTAGAGCAGAGTAAAAAAGCTTTGAAATGTAAACATACGCCCTCTCCCCTCTTCTCACTTTATGCTCTTGTAGTAGTTCGCTAATATTTTACTGACAATATGAAGCTATAGTAGGCCATGACTTCTTAGTGTAAGTCAGGAGTATTCCCAAGGAAGTAATTGGCATTTTCCCGGTGTACAAGGATTCTAAGGGGCTAATTACAAAAGGTGCTTGTATCTTAAATTGCTCCTGAAGGGAATGGTCTAATTCTTGTCACTTTTTGCCAGTGTGATACCAGGGAAGGTGCACTCTGTGACCAAGGACACAGTAAAGGAAAGGGACTTGACCTTGGATTGGTACTGCAAGTGCCAGATTTCTTGACAAAAAAATCTTACTGTCTTTATAAGTGGAATTGAGCTGCCTGAGAGATGTTTTAGCTATGTAGCAAGTTACAGACTTTCCTTACTTCAGGGCAGGACTCTGTCCTGGTTTAAGGAATGTTCCCACGTAACAGCTGCTGGCTCCACTTTAAATAACCTTCTCTATTCCCTAAAATGAGATGTTTATTTATTAATTTTTATCATAACCCATGAAAAAAAGTTGTAATCCAATAAACCACGGAGGTTCAAGATGCCTCAGACTAGGATGAATCAGAGTTTTCAACTTTCATAGATCATCCTCTTTTTGGTGACTCAGAAGTCTGTCTCATCCTTTCCTGAGGCTCAGAATCTTGCTGGATTTGGCAGTAAAGTTCGTCATCATGGTCAGTGTTTCACATGAATGTTCATGTGACCAAATGACATGTGGAGCTGAAGTTTCAAGATGAAAAAACAAGAAGTAAGACTCAAAGGTGATTCCCCCCTGGCCAGTATTTAACTTGACTTGGTCTTTTGCAGTCATCTGGAGTCCTGCTGACCTACTTCTGTGCCCCTAACAGTGTGCTGAAAGATTAGATGCAAGTGAAAGATAGAATAAGAGAAAAGCCAGCTCAATTCTTCCTGCCACTGGTGTCAGTCATCACTAGATAACCACTAAACATAAAGTAGTTCCTTTAAAGGATGGAAGATGCTGGGTTCATACAGTGCATCTACAAAGGCTTTGCATGACAGGTAATCGTTACAGTAGAAAAGCAACAGTGATGTGGAGTCAGCAAGAGAGCTACCCCTCCCCATCTCTGACATCTGCTGAAGTCCCATCTCAATGCCCTTCTGCTCTTTTTGTTCAGAGCATGTGAGCTCCAGGCCTGGCAGGCATGTTTGTAATTAATGTTTCCAACGTCATCCTGATGCTGCTTGCTGTGCCATGGAGAACATGTGTTCCCATGAAGCTGGGCTGTCATGTGGGCCGCTCAAGGGTAGCGCTGAACTTTCACCAGGCTGGTGCACTGTAAGCTGGTCTCTGTGCAGAGTAAAAAAAACCCCAGCCTTGCTGGAGAATTGGGTGAACTGGGATTCTTAGGGTAAAAGCAGGTTTGAAGAGGGAGGGGCATCAGCCTGCCAGGCTGATCCATGAAGGGAGTTTGCCAGGATTCTTAATGCTGTGAAAAGTGAAATAACTACAAATATATGATTCTATAAAATAGTGCTTATGTGCCAGGGAAGCAATTCCTCTGGGGCAGGGTAAAGGAAGAGAATGTTTACAGCCTTCCTGTTCAGTAGGCTTCATGCATTTTGGCTGCTGCCTTTATTGGATGCCCATTCATTACCAGAGCCTGTTAGAGCACTCAGAGCTGCGAGGCAATGCACACTGTGGAAATCAATTCCAAGTTAAGTCCCTGAAACTAGTAGTCACCTAGGAATCAGGCATAAAAGGATGAGAGAAATACCCATTGGGTCACACCAATGTTCATATCTGGCCCTGGATTCTTCCTTATCAGCACCCAGAAGATGATTGGGGAGCACACTGGAGCCTGGCCCCTGTCTGCAGTCTGCTCCCTGGCACGTTCCTGCATCCACCACTCTTCTATTGGAGGTGTTAGGAGGAACATCTTTGCCTGTTCCCTGTACTGTCTGTTTATGGATCTATTGTCCCTGGATTTGTCTAATCCCCTTTTGAACCTGCTGATACTGTCTGCCTGTAGCAGATGTTCCAGGTCATCATTGTGGCAACAAATTCCAGAAATTCACTACCATCTCACTAGAACTGTATCTTCTTTTATTAATTTAATTTCCTGCTAGTTTCAGTGAATGCTAATAATACTGAATTTAGTTAAAAACAGTTCTGATTCAAGTTCAACCTTGTCCTGATGCCTTGAGAGGCCACCTAGAAACAGAGACTAGACAGGAGTAAGGGAATGAAGGTAGGTATTTACTTGAAAGGCCTTCAGAGGTACCCCTGGGGAGCCAGAGGCTATTGCCAAGACGGACAACAGGCCACGAGTTCTTCACACTTTTATAGGTCTGGTTCATTTGCATATCAGGGTTAATTCTCCAATTAAAGCTTCAGTTTAATGATGTAATTCCCCTCAGCTTGCCCCCCCTTTAGAGGCTTTTTGGTTTATACTTTTTGAGCCTAAGAGGGTCTGGGTGTCCTTGGAGAGCAGGCCTGGAGAGGCTTTGTTATGTCTACCTAGCAGGAGAGAGCAGAAATTAACAGGCTACAAGAAACTTCAGAGTTAACACAATAAGCAGTACAGAATTTGAAAAATATAAAAGGTAAAACCTAAGGCATCAGTCCACAGACTTCATAATTTTGTAAACTTTGATCATATTTCCCATCAGATGTATCCTTTTTAAGCTGAAGACTCATGGACTTTTCAGTTTCTCTTGGTAAAGCAGCTCCTCTGTCCCCTTAAACATAGCAGTTGCCTGTGTATGTACCTTTTCTATGTCCACTTTGTCCTTTAAATGCAGAAACCAGAAATGCCCCAGTGCTCAGGACACCTGGAGGTCTTGTGCAGATTGAACTTGGAAGATGGAACCACAGACCTGCAGCATTCACTGCACACAAGAACTATTACAGATGCCAGTTTGGATATCCACCGGGCATAGAGATGGGGAATATGTTTGTAAAACACTGTTACAAACTGCTGTTATGATTTTATATTTGATGTTAAGTACTGTAAATATGTGTGGCACATCTCAGAAAAACAGCAGTAGGGTGGGTCGGAATAACACAGCACTACGTCATGCTTTGTGAACAGAGTGGTTTACCACATGCTCCCAGCCCTGCACGCATTTCCAGCTGTAGCGTTGCCAAGAACAATCACATGAATTTGCAGGAACTGTTCATGGCAGCAAGCAGCACTGTGGCCTCTGAACCCATGATGCCTAGGTGTGTATGTACATACATATGTGCATATATAGGTAAGGGCCTTTCTTAAGCCTTGTTGTACTTTTCCACTGTAAATGTCAGTGCCTTAAAAATGCAGAGTGAAGGGTGGATGAATTGTATAAAATGATTACAGGAATTTCCCCTTTGTCTACATAACTGATAGCTGACTGAGGTTATATTTTACACAGCCTAAGGTTAGGGATGGATCTGAAGGTCCCTAAAAATCCTTACCCATATGCTCAGGCTTAAATCTGGTGATCTGTTTTATAGTGAGAATTATTTATTTTTGCTGAGCTTTGTTGTGTGGTTGTTCACTGCAGATGGAGGGTTAACTCTGAGGGGGAGACCGTGTAGTAAGAACTAGTGCTTTTTTGGCATTGCCCACTGCAACAGTGGAGAAATATCCCATGTTTTTGCTGTGTTAGCAGCTTCATGTGAATTTTAACTACTTTGTACTCTAAATGTTGTTTTTATGCTTTCAACCTGATTACTTGTATCTTGGTTTTGGTAGATGGTTTATTGAAATCCTTAGAGGTCACTGCTCTTGCCAGAGATCAGCTGAGAAGTTTTACCTTATTGACTCATGCTCCAAGGATATCCATGGGTATATTAAGTTTGACTTACTAATGGGCAGGGAGAAAATTGAAAGAAGCATTAGTTGTTGGCTTTCACAGTCCTTTGTGCATAAGGTGAAGTGACAATGAAATTTGAATGTCATTTTCTATGATGGTAACAGGAAAAGTAATTTACAGTCAACATTTTGTCCACTAAGCTTTGTCTTAGGAATCTGATTTCCAGTGTTTTAAAAAAAACCCCAAAACATTTTCTAGGATAAATATGGTTTACTTTGGTATATCTTTCCTTCATTTTTCTGCCTTTCCCCACTTCATTATGAATGATAATCCATCCAGAAAGCTAGAATGGCTTTATGGTGCAGCTGTATTCCACGTATAAGCAGTTTGGCTGCCTTCCCAAAATGGCACAGTCTAACCATGACTGCCATAAAAGCTGCTAGCAGGGATTCTAACCATACTGATGTGTTTCAATCAGCTTCATTATATTTTTAAGTCAGGTCACATTCAAGAATATTCCTGGCCCTTGGCTACACAGTAGCACAGTAACACTTCGAAATTTCATCTCTTGGGACATCAGCTGTCATTTTTGAGTCATTGAGAAATGTGTTTGATGGTACCTTCCCAGTCCTTGGTGAAACATTTGCTCCTAGGACCATCTGCCCCTTTAATAGAGTTGTCATTTCAGCATTGCTTCAATTTCTGCAGCAGCTGCCCATTGATAATAAGTCAGATGTGGGGATGTCGCAGAGGAGAACAGCAGAGCCTGACTGCAGTGCTGTTGCTGCCTTCAGCTCACTCTGTCAGAACATCATTTCCCCAATTAATGAAATCCCCGTTGCGCGTTCTGCCTGATCCATCCTTCAGATTTCTTCTTGATCTGTCTCCAGGCAGAGAGGCAAGTCATGTGCTAGCTCAGACCAGATGCCTTTTTCATGGCCTCCACTTACAGTGAGCATCTTTCTGTGACTGCTGAGCTATGTTTTTAGCTTGGCTCAGCTAATTCAATTTAAAACATTGGCAAAGATACGAGAATTTGCTGTTTCATATGGGTTAGCATTTTTAAGTTCTTTTTTTAGGCTTGAGCTTGAACTGATAATCTCTGTTTATTCTTAGACTTGCCAGACATCTGCTTTCCAGCTGTCCAGATGAGCATCCTACAGAACCCCTGCAAATCTGAGCTGTCCAGTTCATAGCACCCCAACACTACTGAGCTGTACAGTGACTCCCGCAGGGCATGAGGGACTAATGCTGTGTGCTTTGGGACACAAGCATCTTGTTGGCTGTTCAGCCTGAGTGAAAAACCTGTGCTTTTAAAAACAGGCCCAGTGTGAGTGACTTCCAACAGTGTTTCTCTTACAAGTGTCCTCTGTTAGCAGGGACAAATGTGCCAAATGAGGTGTTACGAAATAATGCAGTGTAGGAAGGGTCATTCCAAGAGTTTGCCTGTTACTCTGAGATATGGGAGATGCAAATAAACTTTTCTGTTTTGCTACTGATTTTCTGCCTCCTTTTTAGTGGAGGCCTGTCTTAATCAATTAACTTTAGACAGTCTTTGTTTAGACATCTGGTCTAAAAGTTACTTACATAGTCTTGGGTGGTTACCAAGATGGTTTGTAAGTGGTGGAAAGACAGGCACCATCCTAAAATGTGTGCCTAAGTTAGTTAAGGTAAATAGCCTCGTGGTGATGTGTATTTATGTCTGTTGGGAAGTCTCAGATTATTATTTTAGACTAGATGCTTAACTTTGTGATGATAGAAAGGAGCAGAAATGAATCCAGGGCTTGTAGTCTCTCTGTGCCTCTTTTCATAGGCTGTAGAAGTCATTAATGATTATCTGGTGTTTCACAGGATGTTGTGGTTGGTAAAGATGAAAATGCCCAGAAATTTTATAAGTAACAAACTTATGCAAAAGGGAAATGTGCCCCTGTGTAGGCAGAGGTGACCTAAATGAAGTGACAGTGGCTTCTTTTGAATGGGAAATCTAAAAAAGAGAACTTTTATCCTCTTCCTAAATAGCTAGCTTTATGAAATTTATAAAGCCAAAAGCATAAGCAGCTTTTGTGGCAATCTTGGCTCCCTTTTCTGCTCCTGCACACTTGAAGTCTTTCATAGATGTACATATTTCTGTACATACCTTGTCTGTTCACAAATCCACTGCCTTCACCCAGGTGTTGGGAGTGAATGAATTCCTTCCTTTTATTTATTTATTTATTCTTCTGTTCTTTCCCTTCTCTGATGTGAGTACTGGTTTTGGGGACTAAGAGGATACATTTCAACAGCAGTGTCTCTTGATTCTCTGATGGGTGATTTAGTTGCAGACAGACTCCAGATACCACTTCCTTTGATTTCTCATTTTCTTTCTGTTCTTCTGTACAGGCATGTGGAAGGCTCTGAGGAGCTCTTTGGACATTGTTGGGTTGCTTTGCACAGGACTTTTGTCTGCTCTTTGGGCCTTTGCCTCATCTTCCAGGCAGAAAAAGGTTAGCAATTGCCTTTATGGTTGGACGAGTTGTTGTGTATCAATAGAATAGACTGCTAGGCAGAAGTGCTGCATTCTTCCAGCCCTTTTGGGATCGTAATAACCCTTCCTGCGAGAGGATCTCACACCCTGGTCTTCTGGGGTTGATGAAAAAGGCACTATTGTCTGTCTTTTTTTGTGGGAGCATGGTTAAGTTCATTGTGCCCAGCTGTCTGGGGAACCTCCCTGGCTGGAGCTGGCTGCATGAGCAGAGGATGAGTTGCCCCATGAGACACTGAGCACTTAGTGCATTCTGCACAGAGGTGGGAGTTGTGAGGCTCTCAGGCTTTGTGTTTGGTCTCACTCAGCCCAGCAGGGGAGCGATGAAGATACCCCACTGGGTGGTTGAGCTCAGTACCCACCACCGAAAGGAGTACAAAGGCATTACAGCATTGCCTGTTGGGTTTTGGCTATGTTTCATGCCACCTGGAAAGGCATCAAGGAAGTTGCAGTGCATGATGCCTCGTATGCCAGGTGAGACCTGCTTAGTCACAGTGAATTGGTTTTTCCTTCTAGATCAGTTTCATGTTGGTTTGGCAGAAACTGACCCACTAGAGCCAGATGCTGTATTCATTAACACTTCTGAGGCAATGTTTGAAAACAAGTTAATCAGTCTGGAGAAAAACAATCTGTTTCTTTTAGTGTGAGGTCCAGTGTGGAAATGATGAATGGGTTTTTGCTCGCATTGTCCACTTCTGTCACAAAAATTATTTTGTTAAAAATTTCCTGGTTGACTTTAGAAGTCACCAAAGACTCAGGCTTGTGTATTTGCACAGCTCTAACCCCCAGCAAGGCATGATTCTTGGATAATAGGAACTGCCGAAAACATTTTCTCACTCCTTTGTGCCTGCGCTTAGTGAGGAAACTGGGGAATGGAGAAAAGACTTAAATGCTTTTTCCTAGGAACCTGCTATGCTGGCTTTCAGTTGTGATACCAATACATCACTTCCCACCAGGCAGTTTGCATGTTGTGCTGTCCTTGATCCCCTTAGCCTTCCCACCGTGAACAGGAGATGTGGCACTTCTCATGTACACTGAGGTACGTTCCTGGTGGCGCATCCCCACCATGTGTTGTGTGATGGGAAGAGCCTTTTTCCTTGGAGGTGCACATTGTGCTGGTGTTGCAAGAGCTGCCTTTAGGGATGCTGGCAGATGTTGTGGCACTCGCACAGCTGGGGTTGTTTTGAAGCTGTATGCAGTGCATGTGAGACCTTTTTGGGTGTCTTACCGTTGGGTGTTTTGTACTTATCTTCCTCTAGGGAGCTGCCCCTTGCAAAACAAAACTCTGTGGCACACCTGGTGAGTTGGCAGTCTGGTGTGAGTTGAAGAAAGCTCCATGTTTTTTAACTCGTTCCCCTTTGCATCTCAAACCCACACACTAATGTACATTAAGGGACACTTCAGACTCCTTTTGTCATTAAAATTCTAGGTTATGACCTGGTCTGATCTCAGACAGTGTACCTGTACCTCTGCTGTTTCACTCCCATTTTGTTATAGCAGTGCTGAGTCTTTATCTGGGGCATGGAGCTGGGGAATGTGGACTCTGAGCCCTGAGAT
This sequence comes from Corvus kubaryi, assembly GCF_017639235.1. NCBI lineage: Eukaryota > Metazoa > Chordata > Aves > Passeriformes > Corvidae > Corvus > Corvus kubaryi. Next base: position 103,336 of record NW_024582013.1, read on the forward strand.
ATGTTCCCATTTGTCTGACTGAATGCTCATGGATCTCACATTTTGGCATCTATCCACGGATTGAAACCCTGTCTCGCCTGCTGTGACCCTGTAATTGCATAAATCAGCCCTAGAATTTGGCTTCTGATCGTCATTTTTTTGTGTTACTGTGTATTGTATTCCTAATACAGTGATGTGCAAGGAGACAAGAGTTTCTGAAAGAGGATTTAGGTCAATCTGAAAAAAATTGCTGTTAAATAACATTGATTTTGTTTTATGTAACTGGGACTCTTTTTGAAGTCCTTATTTAAATATTTAGTGACACTTTTTTTCTTCAACTCAAGGGTCAGTGTCTTGCATTGGCCGGTGGTGTGGGTTCCCTTGCCAGCATACAGAAGTTGCCAATTGTTTCTTTTCATCTTACCAGGGCTGGCTTTCCACTGTGTCTGTAAGCAGGGCTTGACTACCATATCCAGATGATGGTTGAGCTCCCTGCAGCTAGACATTGCTCACTGACTTCCTCTAACAAGCTTTGCTGGCTGGGATACTCTTAAGCCCTTCTTGCATTACTCAGGATGGGTCAGGGAAAGGCCACGTGTTGGCAGTTTTTGGTTTCCTGCTTATATATCTTCTCTGCTCACTACCTTGTGTATTGCTCAGCTTCTCTGCAATCTGAATCTAAATCCCTTCCTGGTCAGAACAACTTCATTTTCTAGAAAAGAGTGGAACATCAGTCTTGTGTCCCCCTCCTGTTGTGTCCTGTCCCCCCAGTCTGCTTTTTTTTTTGTGTCCTGAGATGTCCACTTCATCGTCATAACACATTCTGTTTATAGCACATTATCCCTGCAAAGATAAAGATATGCACTGCTGAACAGTCATAGATTTTTAGTCATGAACTAATAAAACCTGATTTTCACTTTTTTTTCTATGTGAAGTTATAGTACGTGAAAAATAAGTGTACACAAAATGAGATCCCATGAGCATTGTTTCCTTATGAAATTAGCCTAAAATGAGTCTGTATCCAGTGCCATCTCACTCTGTCTTAGGGAAAAAAATAGAGAGCTGAACCTCTGAAGCTTTCTCACATTCAAGCTAGTTTGCAGGTTGTTCACAAGCTGTTACAAAATGGGAGCTTTATCCCCCCTCCTGTGCTATTCTGTTAGTTTCTTTACTCTCTGATTCATGTTTTCAGTGGCTAAACCTTAGGGGTTTGAATGAATGAAGCTTTACCAAACAATCTGCCATATAACTCAATAATAGACAGAAATATTTTATCCCAATATTCCCCATAAGATTGGTAAAAAACCCAAAACAACAAAAATCAACAAAACATTCCCAAACAAACCAACCAACCTTCCCTCCCTCAAAAAAAACCCCCAAAACTCCAAAATCTTACCTCAGATACTGTAAGTTTTTATGTTATTGTAAATTGAAATAATTTCTAGGATCTGTGCTTTCAAGGTGTTACGTCCTGTCTCCAGCGTCAGTCACAGAAGTGGAATACAGCTTTTGCAGTGTAGCGACCAACCTCACTGGTTTTAAGGGTCCAACATGAAAAATGGCCCAGTGTAATGATTTATTATGAGATTTGGGTTTCATATAGTTAAAACCTGCCTAGAAGCCCAGCAAGATATTAGTGATATTTAATTGTATGCCAAGAGCTTGTGAGCATTGATAGGATCTGGCTTCCAAGACAAACCAGTGTTTGAAGCACCTTTTCAAGGTGGGCCAGGCACACCTGGGTGTTCCTCAGGAGTCTCTCACACCTGTCTCCTCTGGGCCTCTCAAACATCTAGGTGGCAGAGAGTCAGCTGCCCTTTCTCAGTGCTCTGTTCACTAATGCAGGGGGAAAGCTTTGTCCCCTTTCTACAGCCACTTATATTTGTATGCGCTGAAGTGGTGAGTGAAGGCTTTAGCCTGTCTGGAAAGGCTGCACAGAAGCTGTGCATAGCCAAAATTCACATTTGTATGCATGGGATTTCTCCTTACTGTCACTTCTTTTGATCCCACTGTGAAGTGACAGTAGAGAGGGGCAAATGGGGACAAGCAGTTCTTGCAGAGGGAAGTGAAGAGAAGAAGCTGTGAGTGATTTTGTGTGGAAAATTAAATTAAGTCCTAGTGAGGCAACTGGAGCAGGGTTTTGTCCAAGGTGGAGGAAGGCAAACCCTCCTGCTCCCCTGCCCCTGTGACGCTTGGGAATCATGTTCTTTCCCAAGGACATTTTGAGTGTGTTATGCAGGGGTGATCTTCCATGTGAGCTTCGGTGAAAATGTCAGATGACTTGCAGTGGAGAATGAATAGCGATAGAGGAGAGAGGGGCTGCCCAGCTCCCTTTGCTAAAACTGCCTGATCCTATTGAAATGTTTTATAGGGAGACAAAGCCCAGCATGACAGACAGGATTTAATTGCATAATTCCTCTGGGGGAAACAAGAGGTGCTTCCAGTGCAGGTCCAGTCCCCTAAAGGGACTGCAGATTAATGGCTGAGAAGCCTTAGCCGAACTCAGCCAGTGGGAAGTCGTCTCTGGTCATTCAGGGAGGCAGGTAGAGTAATTCCAGTTTTAACTGGATGTGGCATTCCTCTCCCTTTCCTAGACAGCATCAGGGGCTCCTGCACTTGCAGACTGGCTGTGTTGGTGTTCTGTGGTTGACACAGATATCTGGCATCATCAACGTGTGTGGAAACATTCCTGCAGCAAAGCCATGCCAGGCTGCCTGTGCCTGCCTTACTAATGGGATCACCCTTTTGTAATCCAGGTGTACCCCATGGTCCTCCTGCTGCTATATGATAAGGTCTTTTCCAGCCAGTTATGGCAACTGGGTGTGAATTTGTGTCCTGCCCAGGCCCTTCACAGAAGAGTTGGAGGTTGGTTTGCTGCCTTTGCTGTTTTGGCTCAGGTGACAGCAGAGTTGAGACTCCAACCAGTGTCACCAGCTGTATGTCCCACTGCATGCTTCTGCACCTGAGTGGAGGGCGAGAGGTCTGAGATGAAAACTGCTTGCAGTGTGCAGTGGAGGTACTTGTAGCTGCCCCCTTGGACAATCAAAGGTATGCTCTGCACTCTGGAGTTTTGACATCCTCCTAGGAGTAGTGGAGTGTGCTGGATTCACACCTATCAGATACCAAGCTTGTCCGGTTGTATTTCTGGAGAGCAAGTACGGCAGCGTCTCCATCTGTGCACAAGAGCATCTCTTCATAAAGCTGGCTGGAGATGGGCAGGACACAGTCCTTGCAGAGACCTTTTCTGTAACCACAGTCAATAAAAATAATGTTTTTTTTAGGCAGAAACCACCAAGATTTTTTGAATATTCACTGTAGAGAAAGCAGTAACATTCTCATATACTATTTTAGCTGGGGGGAATAAACCAGTCTGTCTAGCAATTAGAAAAGAAAGCTGAAAGATACTGTGTTTTCATGCAGTTGGAGGTGAGAATTGGAAAGCAGAGCTCTGTGCTCTTTGTTTCTGCAGCCACCCTCTGTCCTTTGTATGGGAGCCCTTCCAAAAACCCTGTGCTTGGCAGGACAGCACAAACAAGTGAATTTAAAAAATCACATAACTTTAAAATTTTGCCAAGCTAAGGTAGCAGCAATCTGGCTGTTTACATATCTGCATGGGAGTAGTCCTTAATCACACTGTGCATGAGGTTCATTTGTTTCCTCCTAGGAAGGGCTGTTTTCATGCTAATAATTGCTTCCATCCGAGAGCTGGAGGTGTGCTGCTCTGCACTTCTCACTGCGAAAGGATGTGCTGGAAAGCTAAGCCTGTGGTAGATACTTGCTGTGAATTGAAGGTCTTGCTTGCATCCTTTTATAGCTTTTTTCAGTGATTACTGAAATTGTCCAAAGCTTTTTGGAAGAAAAAAAAACCTGTTTAATTTACAGGTGGTAATAAACTTTTACTTTTCTCTAGTCAATCCTTTCGTCACTTTCTAAATCTTGTGTAGTATTGTCACCTTTTTTCCTAGCTTTATACAATAATGCCGGAAGTCAGAAAGCCAACTTCTTTCTTGTCTTCTTCCCTTCTCTGAAATTAATGTTTCATTGCCTACCCTCAGATTTTCTGGGCAACTGACTCAACTAAGGACCAGATGTGGATGAATAAAGGCGTGTTGCAGCCCGATACTTCATCTGGATGTGTTCAGTGCTTGCGGTGCCTTGAAGGCTTATTTGCATGGCAGTGAAAACTCTTCAGTAACACAGTGAGCACTCACACTGGGAGTGTTGGCTTTCTGGAAATGAAGGGGTGCACTGGAGTCTTTTCTGACATAGAAGCAGAAGAGGAAGAGATGAGCTGGGATATGGCATCACTTCCCCTCAGGAATATTGTGAACAGGTGACCAGATTTCTGTGTTTTGTCAATTCCCACTGTAGAAAGGACAAATTTAGATGAGCCAAACCAAAGATGACAACAACAGAAGCTGTGAACCATACACTTGGAGAACAAAATACTCTCTGTAGACTAAGGAGGGCCAGTTTTGTTGCAAACGAGCAACACAAATTTTTTCCAAAGGATAACCCAACTAGATGTGACTCAGAAGGGAACCATCCAAATTTCTGTGAAGCCCAGCTCCCTTCTGGTGTCACTGAGCCAACTGAAACCTCCTGTATTGTAAAAACACTGGCATCAACACAGGCGTGTGCTTTGTTCACCCTTGAATATTGTAGCATTAAAAATAGGTTTTTTTAAAGGAAAGCCACACCTATAGCATAACAGAATTGTTAAGACTTGTCCAAGGTAAAGCAATTTGTATTGCTGTGATGACATCCTACAGAATTGGAAAACTCCTCTGTCAAAGGTGCTGCTGTAGTACAAAACAGCTTGCAAGCAGAGAGGCTATTCCAGCGTGTTGCCACATTTTATGTCCTGTCAGGCCTCAAGGACAAATACAAGCTGCACAGTTTAGAAAGTTTTTGAAGCTAACCACATTTGCAGTGAACAAAAACCTCACTTAAGGAATCTAAATATGCAGGCAGCTTACAAAATTCATGCAGGATTTTTGCAGCACATAGAAGAAATCTTTAAAGACCAAACAGTCTGTTGTCTCCTTGTACTCTGGAGTTTCTGGAGATGTGAGCAGCTTGCTAGAGCCTCTGCTGTAGCACTCCCCAACCCTGGCAGCAGGGCAGTCTCAGATCCAGTAAGTCATGTCTCTTCCAAGGCAGCAGTGCTGTGCTAAGGTATGTCAGCTGTACTTCCCTGTGGCAAAGACTCATTCAGCTACAGACAGACTACAAGGGCTGTCTGACCTTGCCCATACATTCCTAAATCATCCTTAAGAAAATAGGAGGCCTATGTGCAGATACTTCCTCAAAGAAAGGGAAGGAAGGGTTACGTACATTCTGTTTTGTGCTGCTGTGCCCTTGGAAGGTAAGGATGTGCTCAGTAAAACAGGTGAAGTGTCCATGCCATGGGAGACGAACTTTGACTTGTTTGGGCACTTCTCTTGCCTTCTGCCTCGGGGTAAATCCAGCTGTTGTAATGCCCTTGACAGAAACACACAGGATCGTGGGACAATGCAGTGTTTGGTAGGACATGCTTACTGCTGCAATAGAAGCACCTCTTCAGCACGTGCTGCTACTTGTAAAAAGTCTGCTTATAGGCTGAATAAACCTGGGAAACTGAAATACTAATGATGAGGACAGCCTCTGGTATGGTGATGTGTGCATCCAGCATGTGCCTGGAGTTTGAGGCTGGCTGCTGGGCTCTGCTTTTGCCCCGGCTATTGTGCTGGAAGGGCCCTGAGGGGAGTTGGTGGTCTTCTCAAGAATGGCTCTGATGACAGAGGTGCTTCATGACTGGCATCTGGAGGCAGGGTGAGCCTCTCATTTCACCCAGGCCACCACATTTTTGTCAGGCCTAACAACATGCAGTTGGCCATTATTGAGATTAATTTGGTCTTGGAGGAGGAACACATTACTGCAGCAGTTACCCTGAGCCACTGAGTGCCTGCGGTGCTGCAGTCAGACCAGGCTAACCTCCCGAGAAACCACAAATAGTTGTTTTGCCGTCCCCTCTTGCTGCACTGAGTCATGGGGGTGAGCCTCTGCAGGCAGTGAGTTGCCTGTGGAGAAATTACCCTTTTTTGGGTTTCTCACTCTCTTAATTTCTAGTTAGGTGGAGTAAATATTAACCCTTAGCTCTCTGCAGGGCTTGTATGACTGACTGGCATCTCCCCACGTGGGTCTGTTGCTGCTGATGGGTATCACCACAGCCAGGTGGTGTTCCTGCTGTGATTTTAGGGAGTGCTTTTGTCTCAGCACCTGCCTCATTTTTCTCTACCTGTTGATGTGCAGAAAAATGCCTAGGGATGAATCTAGCCTAAAGCTTGTATTGTCCTCCTGCCTGAAAGGTTCTCACAGTCAAGTGTGTGAAAGCAGGAAAACGAGCTTGGTGATTTTGCTACACACAAAATCTCTGGAAAATCTCTCCAACCAACATTCCAACAGTTTGGTCTTTTCACTTCCAGCTGAAGTTGAGATATTCCAGCAATCTGCAAAGTGCAGATAGGGTGCTTTTTTTTTAAAGAAAAGAGTAAATCATGGCAAAATTGGATGGAAAAGCTGAAGGGATGGTGTAATTTCTGCAGATGCACAAAGCTTACTATTGAGGAAGAGGTTAGATAAGATCGCTGCTTTTGCCACTTTGGCAATATCTGTACCAGGAGAAATCACCAAACTTCTTGACTCCTCTTTCCTCTGTCTTTGCAATGTGGGGGTGATAGCTGCTTGTCTTTGTCAAGTGCTGGGAGATCTGTGATTGAACTGTGGCTCATAAGTGACCGGTGTCAACTTCTAATAATACTGTGATTGTTTGTTAGTTGTCCTAGTTCCTCCAAAGGGATAATCTGACTCCCAGTGTTTTCTGTGGTAGATGCAAGTACAAACTCATAGTTTAGCTGGAAGTAGGTAATGACACTGAAGGGTCAAGAAGCTCATCTCCCACATGTCCGAGGGGGAGGTTTTTTGTCATATGGGGATTCCCAGTTCGAGTTTAAACAGACTGGAGTCGTAAATGAAAGGGAAAATAAGAGGGTGGTTTTAATAAATTTCCCCCATTCCTAAGCAGCAACAAGCAAATGGATTTGGAATCAACCCCTTGACGCACCAGATGCGTGTGGCACCCTTCTCTGGCTGTCCAGGAGAGTCCTCTCTGATGGCCCATGAGTGTGTAATCCTTGGCTGGAGTATAGAGCAAAGCTCTTGTCCAAATCCATCCACACAGAGTCATGTTCGGGTTTCTGACTGGAAACTTCATCCAGACTGAAGCACATCACAAATAATGTAGACCTCCCAAGGAACTGTCTGTCCTGCCTGGAAATTAGCCCTGGTGTAAGATGTGGGACATATACAGAGTTGTATACACAGAGTTGTAGTCGTGTGGCTGGTTATACTGGAATAAAGATGACCTACTGAAATGAACCAAAAAAAATGATAACACACTTTTAATCAGGAAAACCATGTGTGTACTTGGGGGTGGGGATGGTATGTTTCTTAATGCATCGTTACGAAATTCTAATGAACTCTGTGTAGATGGAGCATAAAAACCCAGAGAACCCCAGGCTAACTTTCCATCTGTACTTATTGAAGTGTCTTTTAGGCTATTAAAACACTGGGCTAAATTAAATGATTTTAAATATACAAGCTTGTTACCGTGAAGCCACTTGAGATATTGTACAATGTGACTGCAGATACATGCAAATTGGCATAATTTCCATTTGACATATGCACTGTAATTATTGAAAGCTTTTTTCCAAATTTATTTTTCATGTCTGCTTTACTTAATTCACTATCTCCTTTTAACACTGGCAGTTATAATTATTTGCCAAGAGCAAATCCTTGCTAACAAAAATCCAGTTTTCTTTAGCCTGCAGCTTTTCCTTTGATTTCATGATGAGGTACTGTTAATCAGAGGAACCAGTGCTGGCCCCTGAGTATCCAGCAGGGCAGGAAAACACTGCAGTCCGAAAAAGAAATGCAATTAATTAGCCTAAGCTGCTTTCTAGCATCCCAACCCAGTGCCTCCTGGGCTGCTGTGTTTGAGTTAAGAGGTGCTCTGTGAGATCAGAGTTAGCATCTCAATAGAACTGAAATTGAAAACTGTCTGTGCCCACTGTGAGATTTCTCCTCACAAGTTCTTGTTCATTCTTCTCTTGTAGAGGCTACTGGTAGAAAATAGCATATATTTGGGGGAAACAGTGTTATTGGGTTGAAAAATAAGCTTTTTCAGGTTGTTTTGCATAGGAATCTGAGCCAAATCTCTGACAGAAAAGTGTAGCAGTTAAAGAGCTTTGGGATTCTAGCTGCATACTGTTGTTCAGAAATAAAGCAATTCTTATTCCCTTGAAAATGCCTTGTCCTTTGTGTCCTCCTTTTCCTTGGAGATCAGTGTGTTATGCAGCTTCTGAAAGGAAACACAAGTGCAAGTGCTGTCTAAGAATTGCTGACCTACTTTACAGGTGTTTTATTCTTCATTGAATCAGATATGTACCCACAACAGTGTAGGTGGATAAAAATTACATTTCTTTCACCCACTGCAGCACAGGTCAAGTGCAGGAGAGCTCTACCCTTGAAGTTTCTACCCCAGGAATATTACTTCAGGTTCTCCTGGGGCTTCAAAGGGATGAGGTCCAAACATAGCTTTGCAGTGAGCTCAGAACAGCATAAGGTAAGCCCAACCTGGGCTGCACTTCTGCCACAGCAGTATGTGGGCACAGTGAGAGGAATTACCCATGTTGACCTGTCTTTGCAGTCCAGGTATCCAGGACGCAGATGGTAAAACAAAGCCTGCTGTGAATAGGGGCTCATTTTCCATTGTATGCTTGTGGAACACCTGGCACAAGAGGGTCCTGGGATTACAAAGTAAATGCATCAAAATCAGACATTGAGGCTGATGAAGAACACAGCACATTGGGCTGCCTTAATTAACTATATCCAGCCTAATGAACATAATGGGGAAATGTTTCAGTGTTGATTTGTTTTCCAGCAGATTTTCAGTGGTGGGGAAAGGTTCCCGGTGTCCTTTAGAGCAAGTGGAAAACCATAACAAAATATGACTTCAGCTGCTACTGTGCCATTGCTGTGTCTTGTCTGGTGCACACTTAGCCAGTGTGAGTGTGAATGGCATTTTCCAAAAACCCTTTTGGGAGGATTAGTTTGCAGATTGACTGCAGACAGAACAATCTGGCATCCAGGCAGATTGTACCTGATGAGTTACTGCTCTGTGAGTCAGCTGGTTGGGCTGCTGCTGAGTCCTTGGCTCTTGTGTAAGCTCTGCAGCCTAGGGAGTAATTAATCAGATCTCCATCGTTCTTATGGACCCAGGGTTGGAGCCAGGGAAGCATGATGTCAGCGTCTCATGTAGTTAGAATTGCTGATTCATTTGATTCATTCTTGCTGCTGCTTTTCAGGATGGGTTTATGGCTCCTCTTTAGTGGCACTTAGCTCTCACTGACAGGAATATAAAATACTACCCAAGAAAGCACACCAATTCTAAGATGACTGCCTTGAGGGGAGCACTTTATAATTTATTTAGAAGTTTCTCTAAGAACCAGAGAATCGTAAAGTACTGTTGGATGAGAAGTTAACAGAAGTACAGTTAGTTTAAACCCCCATTTGCTTGTCGTCTATTCACTGTTCTATTAACCTTGTTGCTCGAAGAGCCAGACCAATGGCCAGTGTGACTAATTCATGGGATTACAGCTGAGGTAAATTTGACCTCAAGCTTGCTAAGGCCTGATGTCAACTGCCTGGAAAACTGTTACCAAAATTCTCACTAACTTCAAAATGGCTGGACTGAAGGAACCCAACTTGGTTATGGGTAGGGTAGAACTGCACTACTCAACATTGACTCAGAGAAGTGAGGGTCCTCTATAAGAACGTCTTCTGGCTTGAAAGGATCCCAACAAAGAGATTTAATTTTGATCAGGATTTTGATTTAGCTGGCTTGGTTTTTTTTATGTTGGCAAAGCTCACTTATTTTCTTCACCTGTGTGTTTTGTGGTCCTGATCCTTGATGTTTGTAGTGGTTTTGATTCAAAATATCCATTATTTATTTATTTTTCTTCTGTGAGATAAGAATTAGGAGAAAAGCAAAGCAGGCACAAACCTTAAACAGTTGCAGTACAATGAAAGAGCTTTATTACTAACAGAATTAAAAGTAAAGAGAAAACAACAAAACAAAATTAAAGTAAATTCCCCCCCCCCCCCCTCTTTCCAGCACTTCTCTCCTTTTATCCAGCTCACACAAGGGATAACAGAACATGGGATGTTAGTCAGTGTTGCAGTTCTTGAAAAGTCTTTCTCTTATGCTTAAGGAAGGAAAGGTTTTCCTTCAGTTGCACATGGTTCCCAAACTGCCACCAATAGCAGACCCGCCCGGAAACAAACAGTCTGCTGTGTGTAGAACATCTCTCCCATGAAGAATTTCATAGTTCATTCATACTACAAAACATGGGCCATCACATGGGGTTATTCATCTTTTAAGGATAAGTTATTTTGGCCTGCACACAGAGGCTTTTCTTCGCCACAAGTCTCTAACAGCCTCTCACTACTTCTATATAGCCTGGCATAGGCACTCTTCACAAACTTCACAGGCACACGAGGATACTCCATCCCCCCATGTTCTTCAGATGGATTAAAGAGACAAACAGTTTGTGGTATTACAGTTTCTTACCACGGCATGCAAGAAGGTTTCTTTTAAGCTGCGCGCCAGAATCGCGGCACCGCCCTCTTTTCTCCCGTCGCCATGCTCAGCTCCGTCCCACGTGACTCACTTCTCTTTCTCTCTGACTCTGACGCCGCCATGTTGAAGAGTGCTCCCGTTCAGGCTTTACGGTGGGGAAAGCCTCGCTCCCTCTGTGCTGCTGGCTGCACGGTGTCCTCTTCAGTTCAGCACGAAGTGTGCTGGCTGCAGACAGGAGGCTCTGCCGGCTCCCGCTGGCTCCGCCGGCTCCGCATGGAGAGGAGAGGGACCCGCCTGTCCCCAGAAGCCGCGCTGGATGGGTTTAGCTGTGGCAGTCCATGGCTGGTTTTAGCTGCCTGCGGCTCTGGGACAGTTCCCCCCAGCGACCCAGGGTCCGTGCCGTGGTGCTGAGAAAGGGGGAAAGGGGCAGTGGCCCCGGCCCGGCCCAGCGGGGCCGGGAGGCTCGGAGCCCCCCCACCTTCCAGCAGGCGAGCTCCGACCAAAAAGGGGAAGTCCCGCCTTTCTGTGTGGTTTAAATATGTAAATTGTGAGAAGCGTAATTGGTCTTAAAGACTGTCCATCAACTCAGGGTCAACCCAACACAATGTTCTTGACAAGACATAAAAACCATCTCTATTTGGAGCAGAGGACTTAGACTGTGAAGAGGAAGTGAGAAGCCATGAAGAATCCATGCCATGGTCTCATCCATAAATAGCCTTAGGCAAACTTTGATGAGCTAGGCAGGTGGAGGAATATTGTCCTGCAGATTCACTGTTGTGTATATGGTTTTGTAGTCTCCCAGGTTCTGGTGAAATGGCACACCAGAAATGAGCAGATGGGAAAGGCAGCCTTGAGTCCTCTGGGTGAGGTTGGGACCAGTTGCCTGGTTTTGTTGTGACACCTTTTGTGGCACAACTTTTCAACTTTTCCTCTGTGCCGCAGCCTTTTCTAAGAGCAGAGCAGTCATACCAGCCTCTCCAGCCCTGCTGCTGATGCCCCACAGTGAGAGGGAACCTGCTGACACAATAAGTAGGAAACCACTGACAACATTCTCTCTAAGATGCATTGTGCAACCCGGTGTTCGTCCACTCCTGCATTACGTGCTGGAAAATCCAGTTCCACTGCTAGGCAAAGCCTTACAGGCTCTAGCACGGTTTGCCTAGTGATTATAAATTGATGTTTCCAACTTTTGCAGCTGCGTATGTGAAAGAGAAAATGTGACTTAGGGTGTGAACCTGTATGGACAGGTGCACACAGGATCACACAGGGCATTCATACACTCACTACTGAATGAAAGGAATTGCACTGCTCACTTACACATGGACTTGGGTGTGTGTGTGAAAGGGACTTTCCTTCTCCTTGGCATGTGTCTGTGTCTATGTGCTTGTATATTAAAGTCAAAACTGTGTGTGTGGGTGCAGTCCTCAAATGAGTTCAGTTATGTTACTGCGTCCCAATCCATAGCTGGGAGCTTTGGTATCCGTAATCAGTACAGTGTTTGGGAATGTGAGTAATGATCTTAGAATTTATTTTAACCACTAGTATCAGAAAATTAGGTCAAATGCATGCTCCATTCATCCAGCACTGCAGGGGTGCACACATTTTCTTCAGCACAACAATCCTTCAGACTTCCCTGGGCAGGAAAAGAAGTAGAAATACCCCAGCTGAAAATATTGCAGAGAAAGAAGATTAGGAAAAACATTTTCAGCAGGGTCTGAGCTAAGTGGGTAGTGAAACTGATGCTTCATACAATTGTGACATAGAAGGGATCATACTGGAAACTTCACTGCTTCTCCTGCAAACAGATTGCATTGCTGGATGTTTACTGAAGAAAAACAATTCTGGTCTATAAAGTGCAGGGAGAGTGCTGGTGCTGCTCTGCACAGTGATGCCATGGGAGATGCAGATAGGGATCTGACACTGCTACTTGTAGGGCCAGTGGGGGTTTTTTTAAAACCTGGATTTCCTGTCACTTTCCCTGTCATTTGGCTGGCAAAATGCCATTTTTCAGTGTTCATAAAGCTTCATGAATCCTGTACAAATGATTGCATTAATTACTCACCGGTATTAGTCTGATGTTTATCTTCCGTCAGTTTTTTTATTTAGGACCAGATTACAATTTCCTAGTTTTAATGGGGTAGAAAGGGTAGGCAAGAGAAACATAAAGAAAATTAACTCTAATTAACAGTTGTAAATTTCTCTGACTCAGTAAGCGTACACAATTCTATGATGGAAAAGCAAGCCTAAAGAAAATTGAACTGCCTGATTTCCTAATCCTCCCAGAGCCTTTACAACAGCTGGGCATTTAGTTGTTGTCAGCTAATACAAAAAGAAACATACTTAAATACAGATAACAATGCCTCAGGAGAATAGGGATTTATCATAGACTGTGATTGCTCTGTGACTTCTTTACTGAGGAAAAGAAAGGTATTATAATATACTGGACTGATGGCATCCATTTTGCTCTAGAAGTTGAATAAAGGGAATGAGAGTAGTTGGAACAAATAAATGACCAAACACGGAGATTTTCACTGAGTTTTTAATTTAGTCCTAAATCAGTTAGAATCCCCTTGAAATCAATGAGTGTTTGCTTGAATAAGGTCTAAGTAGAATGTCTGGGGTTTTTTTTTCCTCAGGCTGTCTGAATACTTAGTGCATATCTTTTGATTTTTTGTCTTGTATGGGGAAGTACTCAGCAGGGATGTGATCATGCTGTTTTGATGGGGATTTGAAGATAAAAAAATCAAACAGAAATTTGGGAAAGCCAGCATGGTGTGTCCCATATACTTTTTCACAAGCACGTATGAGAGCATGGAAAGCATCCAAGTAGGGCTCAGGGAATGTAAATCTGAGCATGTTTCAGATGCCTGAACAGATAATCTCAAGCTGAGACCCCTGAAGCATTTCCTTGTGGTGTGCACAAGTAGCTGGTTTGTCAGGGTGTATTTTCACCTCTAGATTTCCCAGCAGTTAAAGGTTTCTAAGGAGTTAAAAAGTACTAAGTGTTTCATTTATTTCAGTCTTCAGTGCTGTTATTTGCATAAGTGCCTAAGTAAAAGAGATGAGAATGACATGCCAGGTGGCCTATAAACAGGGAATCAAGCTCTCGCCCACATTAGGAAAGGGTTAGAGAATTTTGCTTTGCCTTGCAAAGTGTGCTGGCATACACAGGAATGCAAGTCTTGGTTGCTTTTCTTGCTCTTAAGCACATTGCCCATGGATTGAGTGATGCAGAAACTTTATAGTGCCAAATCAAAGCCCCCAACTCACCAAACTAACAGAATAAGCAATAAGAAATTTCTAAGGACTTAATAGGAAAGTTACCTTCTAGTCTGCACATATGGTCTTTGCAGAAGAGGTTCTATATCATGGAATCTTAGAATATCTCAAGTTGAAAGGGACCCATAAGAATCAGAGTCCAAATCCCTGCTCCTTGCAGGACTACCTGAAACTTTTCTATGAAGCAATGTGAGTCCAGTGTCAAGCACAAAGGAATGCATCTATTTCAAATGCCATGAACTGCTACAACAACATTTATATCTACTGTAATATATGCACAGACATGGCCCCAGTCCATAACCCTAGTGACTACTTCTGTGCAAATAAAAGCTAGCATCAATATTAGTACATAATGAAAATTGATACCATCATTACAGTCTTCTCTCATTCTGATGAACCAACCTGGTTCTGCTTAGGTGGCGCTTACTTACCTGCAGGCATCATTATAATCTTTCTGGAGTCAGCGGGGTATTTTCCCAGCCTAGGCACCACACCTCAGGAGCTATCTGCAAAGAGCCCAACATAGTGGTTTTTTTGGTTTGGTTTGGTTTTTTCTCAAAGACAAACCAGTTCCTTATTTTTCCATTTGTTTGAGTGGGTTTATAGACCTCTAGCCCAGCTGCAATCACTGCTGAGAGCTCATGGTAACCCTCTTAGCTGTTGAGCCTGATTGCAGTTCTGGCACTGTACGCGTGAGCTGCATGTCTCGTCATGCTGAATGACACCTAAACAAACAGCTTTTTTTCCCAGTGTATTTGAATGTTTGAGTTTTGTTTTCAAAGGAATTGTGTGAAAAATAAGTTAAATCGGTGGGGATAAACCAGCCTAAAAACTGGACCACAGTGTGATGGACCAGAGCCGTAAGTGAACTGAGGCCCTGGCTTTTTAGGTGTGTACAATTTGGGCATGTGTGTTTTTACTGAGAGATATTTTTCATCTAACACCTGTGAAGTGCAATTTGTCCCAGTTGACTGTAAAATTTAGCAGTGCATGTGTTCTTTTAGTTCATAATATTTTGTTGCAGAGAAAGACATGTAGGGTTTGTAAAATCTCTGTAAGCCATTGGTTTGCTGGGGCCAAATGAGCTGTTGCTCGTCAGCAGGGCAGTGTATTACCCGCCGTGTGCGTCCACTGTCTGCTTCAGTTGCGAAGGAAAAGGCATTCCTTCAGTCACTGTTATTTTCCTTCACACTTCCAGTGGACTAGGAATACACACATGGCCTGTTAATACAAATCAGATTGTGAGATATGACTCACTATGCTGTAGTAACTTGATTTTTTGCAACAGTTATGCATATCTGTGATTAACAAAGCTTGTCTTGGCCAATGTTAAGAGCTGTGACTAAAGCCAATCTTGTTAGGCATTCATCATCCAGATTTATTTCCTTGTCAAAAGTTTTCTTAAATAAGGTTTCTTCGAAGAAACATTGTCATGCCATCAATTTTCCCTGGCAGATGTATTGATTGAAATAAATGTGTTTTTCATGCCACTCAAGAACTGAATGACAGATCATGCACTGAATACAATAAATGTAACTATTGTTTTTATTGCTAGAATGATCATTACTGTATGACACCATTGATGGCAGCAGCATCTCGTAAGAGCAGAGACACATCTACATGTTAATAAAAATCCTCCTCCCGTGTGAAAAGGTTTTCAAATCACCTGAATGATTGTTTTTTTGAGATGGCCCAGACATCATTCCTCACTTCCAAAAGTAGAGCAGCCTTCTATCAGGTTTTCTGCTCTTATTGCATATATATTATTTTCAGAGGGATTCAAAAGCTTTTAACCACTGTGCAGTATGTGATTCACACGTCTCCACATATAATGCATCAGAAAATAGTATCAGCCCCACAGAATAGCCTGTCCCAGTATTGCATTTCTCTAGGCTAATGCACAGTTGGGCAACAGCTTAATTCATACACATATCATATTTTAACACAGATGCTTTTTCTTAATTGTCCCTCCCTCCTGTTCAGTCTCCGGGTAGAGAAGGGTGCTAATTTTCTCTGAAACCTGTTTCTTTCTCCTCCATTGTTTCTTTCTTTTGCGGAAAAGATGCTAGCAGGGCTTACAAAAAATTGGACTGAAGGTGATCCTTTCAGGATGAGCCTCCAGACAGCGGGGATGTTGCTGATTCCATTAGGGCTGGCTGTGCAGCTCCTGGAGTGGCAGGAGCTCCTCTGGGTTTTTGCACCAGTCCCTTCCAGTGCCTTCCTTTCCACCTTGGGAGTGTTTTTACTTTCAGCTCTCTCTCCTCCCTCTCTTTGTTTACTCGGCCATCTTCCTGCTTTTCTCTGCTGGACTTCTGCTGATGCTTGCGCACCTGGAGTGACTCCAGAAATGCCCCCAGTGGCCACCTTGGATTCCCTCGGGAGCCCCAGGAGGGAAGAAGGACTATGGACTTCACCTGGGTCCTTCTGATGCCCAGGTTGCCAGTCCCTTTCTGCTCTTCCAACATGGAGATGAACTTTGTATCAATGAGCACAATATCCCTCTAGTCCTTCGTCTTGGTTTTGAAAGACAGGTGTCTGCTAAGGAAGACAGAAGCCTCCCTTGGAATGGCAGATGTAACCCCTTTCCCTCCGAGTTATTATGATTTTGAAATCAAGGGCTTTTAGGCAAAGATGTGGGAAATAGGAATAACAGTTCTTTACTATTATATATATAACCAGTCAAGCAAACAACAATAACTCTGGCAGTAACAGCGAACAATCACAAACCCAGCCCCAGCCTTCTCGGCTGTCGGGCCCTTTCCCCTCGGGTGCAGTTCCGCTCGCAGCCGGCAGGGGCGCTGGCGGCTCCCGGTGAGCAGGGCAGGTGCGATGGTTCCCCCGCGGCTGCAGGGGGCGCTCCGGAGCGAGCTCGGGGAGCACACGGCACCGGTGCCCTGGGATCCCGGGAGGGATGGAACAAAGGCTTCACAAACCCCAGGCGGCTGGCCCCGGTGTCCGGCTGGAGCTTCGGGAACAGCAGGCTGGAGCGGCGGGCTGGAGCGGCAGGGATGAGCACAAATCCCGGAGGACAGACGAGATGTATCCAAACGGGGAAGCCCCCGGAGGTCGGGCAGGCAGGGCAGGGCTACAGCGTAGCGAAGGCTCGAAGCAGCAGCGGGGCAGGGCGGCCACAGCCCAGCCTCCAGCAGGGCAGGGAAAACAGCGTTGGGATTTCGGCGTTGTTTCCAGCAGAAAGAAAAACGCCGAAGAAAAAGAACCAGCAGCTCCTTTCTCTGCAGCTTCTCCGAACGCCGAAGAGCGAACTGACCCCACACCCAGGTGAAACAAAGGAGTAGCCAGGTCCGGCCCACCCCCAATGGGCCCTTTTTGTCTTTCTTAAGTACAGCCATTTGTCCCCTAGCAACATGCATATGGGAAAAAATTCCTTTAACAGGAAAAAAAACTAGGACTAAACTAAAACCCCAACTTCCTTACAGCAGCTTTGTGTCAAGAGAGCCAAATGAAGGCAGCACTTTTCTTTGAGATGTCCTTGGAAGCTGTGCCTGTCTGCTGCTAACAGACAGGGACCAAGGTACCCTTGTAGTCATCAACTGCAGCTAAGGGAGGAAGGAGGCCTTTGCAGAGCTGTAATTAACAGAGGGTACTGTTCATTGAAGAGCAGACCAGAGAACTGTGATTTATAGTGCCAGAGGTTTATGGCTCACCGTGAATGTAGCAGCTAAAGGGACTATATCATTGCTGCATCTCTGAGCCACCCCAGCTGTCAAAACTTAAAATGAGTGGCTGTATGAGCTTCTGCTTTTGAATTCTGTATCTGCATACAATTTCCAAAGAGGTCTTCTCAGTGTTATGTGTCTCTCAGATCTGCTAAAAATATCAAATAGTAACAAATGGTTGGTTCCAGCTTCATACCAAAGGGACCATGACTGTGTGGTTATCATGAAGACACTTCTGAAACAGAAAAAATAGTGTCACCTTCTTTTAGGTCTGTGTGTTTCCTCTGCAGTCAATGGTTTAGCACAGCTGCAGTTCAGATCTGTTAAATATTATTCTGGGTTTTTTAGGGAGTGGTGAGATGAACTTGGAAAGAAAAGAGAACTTCATTACCAACCTCTGGTTTTCTTCAGACTGTTTAAATATTGGAATGAGTTGATAAGATAACTGAGAAAGTTTTTTACAGGTCCAGGCAAAATTAAGCCTTCAAATGTTGTATTTTTTGCAAATTCGAAAAAAAGGCATAGAAGGGAATGGTTCAAATAGCTGTGAGGATTTCTGAGGTCATTATTACTGAGGGGAAAAAATTATTCTTATATGGGTGACGTTTTCTGAAACTCTAATGGGGTTGCAGTAGTACCATTGACTAACCCAATCAGTATTGCAAACAGATCTCTGCCTAGTATGGGAGTGTGTAAAATACACAGCTCTACTGATAACACAGTTTGTATCAAAGATCACTTTAGCTGTATGGGCTGGCTCCAGGTGCCTTACGTAGTTCATAAGATGGTTTCTGTGCACAACCTCAAAGCTGACAATGTGTGTACATATGTGCAGGAAGAACAAACTGCTGCGTATCAACTGTTTAAATGAGAAGTACTGTCTTTTGATTTAGGTTGTTTACTTTGACCATGGTTTTTGATAAACTCCCAGGGAAAGATCTTTCTCTGATTTTGCGTAGGATTCAAAGGCAACAACAGCATCTGCAATGGTGAAAATCTGAGAAGAAAAATTTGCCTGTATTTATTTATGTTTATTATAATGATAATGTGGATTGTCACCATCTGGAATATAGTTTTGTACTAGTTTCTTTTTTTAAAAAAAAGTGTTTGAAAAAGGTACTATAAGTATTTTAAATCATCCATTTGAAACAGCCTGGTAAGCACGCTCTTTCACCATTTCAGTATTTTCTGAAACCCTGACACTGTCCCTTGAATGTTGACAGTTCCTCTTTGCTTTTAGAAATTCATTTTTCTGCCGACAAATTTAGCTCAGTCCACCAAAACCTTATTTTTCATTTCTCTCTCTCTCTCCCATCCTGACAAAGAGCAATAGGTAGCAACTGCTTACTAATGATTCTTTCTGGTGCCAGTGAAGGGTTTGATTATATGCCCAGACTCCAAATAGAGCCCTTTTTGATTTTCTTGTGAATAGGAGGAAGAGAAAACACTGTATTGGGGCCTCATATTTTAAGCTGAACAGATAGAGGACTAATCTTACTTCAGTTCAGTGACAGACAATTGTTTTTTAATTAGTTGGAGTTTTTTTATGTGAAAATGTTTCTCTCCTTATTCGAAACAATCGGAGCAGATGGGAAAAAAAGCTGACATCGCAGGTTTCAGAATTGATAACGCCTGTGCTGGTTATAGCCACTCTACCTTCCCTTGCAGTGAGCCCAGGACTTCTGCTCATTTGCAGGCTGTGCAGCACAGGGATGATACAGGGACAAAGAAACTTGGGCTGCTGGTAGCCAAGGAGCTTGAATCTTCTGTAAAATGAAGAGATGCAAGTGCCAGGAATTGCAGAGTCGGTAGTTAAATTCTTACTGTAGCTCCTCACTCTTTCCCTGTACGTACACGGAAAAAAATGTAAATACTACTGCCCTGGACCATATCTACTTACCACTCACTTCTGGGCTTATCTCCAATTCACAAGGACTTTCTTTTTTTAAAAAGAAGACTGAAGCTTTCAAATAAATCACATGGCTTCCTGACAAAATTAATTACTGTGAGGTGGGTGACAAGCCATTAGAGCATGGTGAGGATTTGACTTTTGAACATCAGGTGCTAGAGAGATCTTCACTTGACTGGTAGCACCAATGACAGCACAGAGAATTTTTTTCTATTTGCTCAGCTGCTTCTGGAGAGTTGGCTAGACATCCACTTCTTCAGAGAAGATCAGTGTTGTTCAATAATGTTCTTTAAAAAAATGCAGATTGGTACCACAGTTGTTAAGGTTTGACTTGGGGAATGCACTTTATGAGTCTTTG
This sequence comes from Corvus kubaryi, assembly GCF_017639235.1. NCBI lineage: Eukaryota > Metazoa > Chordata > Aves > Passeriformes > Corvidae > Corvus > Corvus kubaryi. The sequence goes on from NW_024582013.1 coordinate 123,219, forward strand.
GTAGGAGATGTGTTCCCCACTTTCAGCTTTGGACTTGGGCTGGCCAATAGTGAGCCTTCCTCTCTGCTGTGCCAGGTCAGCGAAATCCCATGCTGTGTCACTCAGCACCTGGCTGGCTCCACCCTCTCTCTTTCTGAAGCACAGCCAAGCAGGGAGGTGAGGGTGAAGGCTGTGTAGAGCCCTCAAAAAGAATGACGTGTATTTAAAATATTTTTCGTCTTCATTTTATTTGAGAACTCAAGAAATCAATGCTCAGTAGTTGTCTGGTTGAGAACTGTAGCACTGTATACCAGATTTCTTGATGGAAGTGGAAGGGGTGTGTATTCTTTCATAGGATGAGATTTATTCCACTCTGTTGCTTATCAGCATGGACAAATATATTGCACTTTCTTGCTGAAACAAGCTGGCTGCACTTCCCTGCTTTTATGTAATTACTGAAGTTTTTGCTGTCTGTTGTGATGCGATTTTCAAAGACATGTGAAACAGCAAAACACGCTGGTGGAATGACAAGCAGTAACAGTTCATCCTTTCTTAGAGTCTTGTCCCAAAGTGGAGGGGATTAGACCACAGCCCCAGACACAAGGAGAAGGGGTTCAGTTCCCAGAGGAGCCCCCCACAGCACCTGCAGTCAGAGCACACCATTCCATGAGTCTTAGTGTTGGGAAGGGAGATTTTCCTTGCACACTGCCCTCTGCTCTGCCTGATGCTGCTATAGAGAATGACTCAAAGGGAAGGTGCCTTTTCTTCCTTCTCCTTTTGAGAAGGGAGTGGAGGAAAGAGAGCAGAAGAATGGTGTTTTGATCCGCCTGTTTCTCATTCTGGTTGCATAAACACACCAGAGTATTTCTCTAAATTAAATTAAGCAAACCTTTCATGTTCTCTCCCTGCTTCCAGAAAGCTAATGTGGCTGCTTGCAGATTTGCAGCTATGGAGGAGACAAAGACCTGTAGTGCGCACAGACTCAAGTGCTGAGCAGTGTCATGCTGAAAGAGCTGCACAAGCTTTAATAGCATATAAAAGCTTTCTGGGCATCAAGCAAAAATCTGTTTAAATCCCTGCCGGGGATGAGAGCACAGCACGTATTATCAGCACATGCACAGACACAGAAAGTCTCTCAGAACATTTGCATTTTGGATTTGTTGAAATTAGAAGGTTTCAACCTTTCCAAAAAGGTTGAAACGGTGGAAGGAGTAATTTTAAGACTTCAAATTCTCCCTGTCCTCATATAAATATTTAGGGCTCTTCCCTTTTCTCTGCATGTGTCTGAGTTAACACTGATCCCAATGGCAATTTTTCTCGAACATATGTGATGTAAAAACCCATAGGCTTCTCTTTCATATTAATAATCATAATTTCCTACTCAGATGTTGACAATCCCAAGTATTCCCTGCCGCACATGGTGAAGGACTGACCCCCACCACGCATGGCACTGAACACGCAGCTGAAAAAGCCCCCAGGCTGCAATTCCTCATGAAAGCAGATTCTTTTCCTAGTGAGCACGTGTGTAGAGCTGTGTATCTGGAGACAGACCTCAGATGAAATGTGGCAGGCGTCTGTGAGGCAGAATGATGCAAGCTGAACTGGAGCAGAACGTGATGCTTTTGTGGATCAGTGGTGAGCAGGTCAGATGATGAGGTAGTACATATTGCTTCTTTGGGGGGAAAATTGCTATTTCAGGAAGGTTTGACTCTAGGGAAGTTTTGTCTGACTAAGATTTCCCTTATTTTGATAGCTAATTAGCCAGACTAAAATCTCTCTGCAAAGAGTCCTTGTAACTCCAAGACTATTGTATTAGTGATCTGTATCAAGTGGCATAGCTGGAGCTACCAGTCAGAGAAATATAGGGCAGGTGGATGAATGGTTTCTCCAATATCAAACAGATGCAGCAAAAAATTAATTCAGGCGCAGGAAAAGAAGTGCTATTAGGTTGAAAATGTTAACTCGGTCACCAATAGCCATCTGTAAAGATGAGAGAGAAGAGTAAGAAGAGAAGACCATGGCCACTCAATATAAGATTCTTGCCTAATTTAAGAGGAAAATGAGTATGCCTCTACTTACCTGATTAAGTAGAAGGTAAATAGGAGCGAGTTGGAGAAAGATCTTTCCCTTCTTGTCCGTTAACTGGATGTGACTGCCACTTCAGCAACTCAAATAGCAGCAGACAAAGACTGGGAATAGGCAGTGTGGATAAGCTGGTTATTGAATGTTTGGACTGTGACCCCCTTCTTTTTCCAGTCAGGCTGTTAAATATTCATGTAAGTGGGCTCAGATAGATCCCTGCCATCTGTCTGTATTTATATGACTTCATCCAAACCAGCTCCAAAACATGTAAAATTTTATATTCAGAACAGCTCTTCAGAGAAAAAGGGATTTTTTTTTTACCTACCTGAAGGGAACAGGAATGAAAATACAACATGATTTAGCAAGTAACAACATTTACTCATTTGGACTCCATCAGCGAGGACCCAAATTCAGCTCTTTTAAATGCCAGGCCCAGCTGCAGGCCAAGGCTCTCAAGGCAAAGATCATATTTAGTGTCATATTTTATATCCAAAGTGTTTCATAGCTCACCTCATATTGATCATTAAGCATAAAAAAAAGTTTGTATGCGACTAAGAAGGAAACTGGAGATTCTGTCACTGTATGTGTGTGTGTGGGTACAGAATGAAAAGTATTTGAGGAGGAGAAACCAGTAATAAGCCCATTATTTAGCTTGCACTGCGTTCAGTTGCACACCTTGATAACCAGAAAAGGGGACTGTCATGCAAGCTTCAGTAAACAGTGTGCCATATGGACAATTCCACGAGGGAACAGATTGTCACAGCTACATTTGACCTGTTTTAGAGCAATCGTAACTCTCCCTTGGCACCATGGATGCGCTGCTGACATTTCAGCAGAACAGCTTCAAAAAAACTTGAGTGCCATTGTCAGAATAGCGTGGCATTTTATGAGTGAGAAGCAATTTCTTCATTTTAAATTAAACAGCAAGCCCAGTACTTCTCCTCCTCTTCTCATAGCCTCTTAAAACAGTTTGAGCAGGAAAGAGGGAGAGACAAGAGTACTGAAAAGACAAAGCCAGGCTTTTCAGTGTACCTGTGTTAAGTTACTGAATACATGCACTTGTGCTATTCATACGCTTCAGGGATTTGAATCTCAACCTCAGATTCAGCTCACAGAAGCCTGCACGGGCAGGTTATCTCAGAGGAGACGTCTGTGAGATGGCTGAGGGGGGTGGTTGGTTTCATACCTGCTTACTTTCTTCTGTTCCTGCCCTCACCTTTGAGCCATTTTTAGACATGAGTGCATTTTGAAAATAAAAAGGAATACATTTTCACTGTGGTGCTCAAGAAACTCTAACATGCATTTTGGAAGCATGCCAGAGTGGGTCTTTGTGCCTTGAAAACATTTCAATATGGTGTTACTCTTTTAAGGGTCTTTCTCCTTGGCTTAGTCTTTAAGAATAGCCTGGAGGCTTTCAGCTTACTCAGTCGGTAAATTTTTGTTGATCTTTTTTCTACTGTTTTTCAGGCATTGGGAAAAACGTCATCTGTGACAGAACGGCGACTCCCCTGGATGCCTTTAGGATGATGACTGCGGCTCATTATTACCCAAAGCTCATGAGTATCATGGGGAATGTTTTGCGCTTCCTGCCTGCTTTCGTGAAGATGAAGCAGCTGATCCAGGAGGGTTACGTCGGGGAGCTGCTGGTGTGCGAGGTGCAGGTGCACAGCGGGAGCCTGCTGGGCAAGAAGTACAACTGGAGCTGTGATGACCTGATGGGAGGCGGGGGCTTGCACTCGGTCGGCACCTACATCATCGACCTGCTGACCTTCCTCACCAGCCAGAAGGCCGTGAAGGTGCACGGGTTGCTCAAGACCTTCGTGAAGCAGACGGACCACATCAAGGGCATCCGGCAGATCACCAGCGACGACTTCTGTACGTTTCAGATGGTCCTGGAAGGGGGTGTGTGCTGCACGGTGACGCTCAACTTCAACATCCCGGGGGAGTTCAAACAGGACATCATCGTGGTGGGCTCAGCGGGACGGCTGATTGTGATAGGTACTGATCTCTATGGACAGAGCAACAGCTCTCCTCAGCGGGAGCTCCTGCTGAAGGACTCCACGCCAGTCAGCAACTCCTTGCTTCCAGAGAAAGCCTTCAGTGACATCCCGTCCCCCTACCTGCGGGGCACCATTAAGATGGTCCAGGCTGTCCGGCAGGCCTTTGAGGACCAGGATGACAGGAGGACCTGGGACGGGAGGCCCCTTACAATGGCTGCCACTTTTGATGACTGTCTGTATGCCCTGTGTGTGGTGGACACCATTAAAAAGTCAAACCAGCTGGGGGAGTGGCAGAACATTTCAATCATGACTGAGGAGCCAGAACTGAGCCCGGCATACTTGATCAGCGAAGCCATGCGGAAGAGCAGGATGTCTCTGTACTGCTAGCTCTTTTGTGCTCCTAGGAAAGAATAGTAACCAGACAGGTCTTGCAGGAGGTGGTAATTCAGCCCCTGTGAAGGGCTTGGGTGTCTCAGAAACAGCTGAGGATACAGGAGAAGGAAATACAGTGTCTGGATCAATTAAATCTATTGGCAGCTAAATGCCAAACTGATATGGTCCTTCAAAATGCCCAAAACAGACAGGAGACTTAAGAGCTGATAAACTTAACTGTTTTAGTAACAGTATTAGCTGGCTGATTGCAAAGATATATCACAGACTCATCCCCTGCTTGCAGGTGCTTTAGATTATCCAGTTGTGTTTACTGTGAAAGGTTGGGAAGATCCTTTTAGATTTTCCTTACCTACCAGAGGACTGTGAAGGTACTGTCATGTCATTAAATTTTCTGTAGTGTCTGACATGAATGTTCCTACCATGACAGCTGATACCACCATGCTGTATTACTACACCTCCAACCAACACACAGAATAACAGGACTTGATGTGAAAATGTTGCATGATTCAGAAAATCTTGGCAGCTCACTTTTCATACAGCCTGTTAGGAGCTTCTCTGTGTTGGTGTAGTGGTTTGGTCCAAAATACTCATTGCTGTTTATCTGCTGTGAGATAAGAATTAGGAGAAATGCAAAACAGGCACCAAACTTGAAAGAATATAAAGAAGTTTATTAACAGACCTAAAAGAAGAAAAAAAAATTATACCACCTTCAGAACTCTCCTCCTCCCCCCACCTTCCTCCCTTCTCCCACTGACAATGTGAAAAGACAACCCTTAAGATGTTCAGTCTGTTTACCACTTCCATAATAACCTTGTTCAGTCCATTTAGAAAGAGAAGTCTCTTCTTGCTCATGCTATGAAAACATTATCACAACGAGACAGCTGCCCACTTCCAAATATTATTCAGTCCATTTAGGAAGAGGAGTCTCTCTGCCTGCATGTGAGTCCTTTCCCCCGACTTGCAGCTTTTCCCGCAACTGCTTTTGAGGGTCCACTCTTGAAGGTTTTTGGGGTACAATTTTAAGGTTGAGCTGTTCAGAAACAAAAACAGAGGCCCTTCTCCTTCCCTGGGAGCAAAGGGTCTTCATCATCTTTAGGACTATCTCTGGGAGCATCTCTAGGGACTGAGGTTTTCTCCTTTCCCGTTTGGAGCAAAAGTCCTCATCTGGTTCATCTCTCCCTGTCCAAACTTCTCATGAAATTACAGCTGCGTCAGCATCTGCCCATCTCAGCGCAGGTGCTTTTGCTTATGAGTTGAACACTCCACCCCCCATATCTTCATGAAATTACAATGGGATACTCTGATATATCATAGCTTCACAACAGAATTTCAGCTTTAAGCATCTCCTCTCTCTCTTCCTTCAGGGTTTCAGCTCTTCACAGCAATAAAAGGGTTAATCTCACCTCGGCCTTGCAGCTTTGCAGCTGGAATGTTGAATTTTTCTTATCGAAGTGGAGAGGGGGGAGAGCCGAGCCGATCCGGCTGCCCACGGCAAGGCAGTGGGGGGGGTTCCACGGCTGGAACAGGTCCATGGCTTCAGGATGGCCGTGGCCCGGCCCGGCCTGGCCCAAGCAGGGCCTGGCCGGGCCCACTGGGCCCTGCTCGGGCCCTGCAGCCACCTGTGCCAGCGCTGGAAACGAGAGAGAGCTTGGGGGGGAGTTTGCCTATTCTTAAATGTGGATCACAGAGGTGATCACAACTTTAAGTGGCTTAGAGAATTGTCCATATTCAAACTGGCCAGCTGATAGGTTCTATCAGTTCCCAGAGGAAACTGTAAGCACCCCTTAGTAAGGACATCCCTTCCGGGACTATGCTTGCTAACCTATGACAGTTGGTTTAGTAGTTGTTTTTTGTTTGGTTTGGTTTTGGTTTTTTGTTTTGTTCTGTTTTTTTAAAGCACAATTAAATAGGAAAATGCGTGGCTTTTGAAACAAAGCAGTCCTCAACCACAGTGCATATGCCTGGGTATTTGGGGAGGGAGGGTCTTCTGTGAGCTCCTGGTAAGCTTCAGTGTTATGTGTTTGCTGATTAAAATGGGTTGTGGAAAACCTTTGTGGATGGCAAGTGGCACGACACAGCAATGATAATGGGTTTGTTGTACAGGCGAACTCAGGCTAGTCTTATGAAGATTTGCTCAAAATTTCCTGTGCTTTGGGATTGACTTTTGAGTGAATTCATCATGCATTTTGGTTTTAGGTGGAAAACAGTAGGAATACATCCCAAAACCATATGATGTTTAGATGAGTGGTGTTCTTTTAAACTGCTGTGAACTCACACTTGAGAGATGCACACCAACAAGTAACTTCATATGCCTCAATCCAGAAGCTCTCACCTCCACCAAATGGTGTGAGTGAAAAACAAAAGGGATGAGAAAATTTCCAATCCATTTACAAGGAAAAAAAATTACATAGGACCCCCAGCCTCCTCACCTCTTTAAAGTGGCCAGCTATTGGTACTGTATTAATCATTCCCCTGTCACCAGTGCAGGGGTGGACAAACTCTTTTGCTATGTTTGTCCTGTTCTTCTTTTTAATATTTTAGATAGCGTCTTGAAATAATTATTCTTTTGATAATATCTTCTTGAAAGAATATAGTGAAAGGCACATGGTTTATCCCAGTAAAGAGGGATACTGTTTTTCTGCATAAAGCTGCTCCAGTGCTGATGTGTTTACAGCGCTAGGTCTTCAGATGGTAAAAAAGTAGAACACAAGCATATAGCACTAAATCATATTAAACTTGAGAAAAACCTTTTCAGTGTTTTTTGTTAATTTTGACTAGGGGAAATAAGAGAACATTCAGATGAGCAGTAAATCTAAAGAGAAAATATGACCCTCTTTCTCAAGGCTGTCACATCAGTGTTGCCATTTTAGGTTGGAAAGAGAACTGTCATAGATTTCTTTTTTTTTAAACCACTTACAGTTTGCTATTTTTGAGGAGCACTAAGAACTTCCCTAGGGTTTTTCCTACAAATGACTCTGATTGCTGTGTGTCTGTCCTATGTCCAGTTCTAGAGCTTCAGGTTTTTGAACAGGAGGGCATCAGTAGTGGGGTTCATCTTATCTGAGTGTAGTCATCTCAGTCGGGTGTCTCGTCCTGATCAGCAAGAACACAGCAGTCAATACAGAGAGAGCTCTCCAAAGGCTGACTCAGTTCATCCTAGGACTAACAGAGAAAGGTGCCCACTGGAAATGCCTGTCTTCCTCCTTTGCAGAGAATTTTGGCTTCTAAATTTTGAGGTGGCTGAAGTTAGGAAACTTGACTCCCAGCCCAAAATTATTCATGTGTGCTTAATATTTCAAGAGCATATGTGTGACCTTTTGTTAAATAGTCCCCAAAGTGTAATAGTGTGACTGATGAAGGTATGATGTAATACTGCAAAACAGCACCCTGGGGGAGAATTGTTTCTATCGATGTTGTTCTGCCAATTCTAGAAACTCTCTCTGGGGCAGACTGTTTCTGGTAAAACCTCGGGCAAGCCTTTATCATTCCTTCTTGGAAGCAGCCCTTGACAAGTTTGGTTGTTTTCCTTAAAAATGCATTTCTCTGAGAATTCCAGAGGTAGTAGCTGGGCCAATAGGAATTTCCCATTGCAGCTGTCATAGTATATACCATGCTATCCAGTTCCTGCCCTGAAAAGTCAGTAACACAGAAGAGAGGGTTTGATCAAGAAATCACCTGTCTTCTGAAAAACAGAATTACCCCCACAGGGATCAAGAGAGTTTTCATACAGTGAAGCAAAACCCATTCACTGAAAAGAGTGGCTAGTTCAAGTCATGAATGCAAGCCTGGTGGATAATTAACCACGTCTAGTTAAACATCATCCAAAAGTGGAACCAAACATGGACCAAAATGTTTGTGAATCTTGCTTCTCAGTGGTTTGGCGATTGTGCTGGAGTTGCTGTTCATGTCCATGGACTTCGTTTTGGTGCACAAATGTTGGCTGGTTTTCCTGTCTGTGTTTTCTTCTTTTCCATGTCTTTCTGGGTTTTGTGATGCCAGTTGGAATCCTGTTCCCTGCCCCTGCAGCAAACAGGCGAGACACAGTGTGTAGGGATAGTACTACTGAGCTCAAACTTTCTGCCCCGGATCCAAAGGTTTAGGTGACAGGCATCGTTCATCCTCTGTGCAGACCTACTGATGCAGCAGAAAGAAAATCCAGTGCTTTGGTTACACAGACATATGATGCTGTTTTTAGTCCTGGCTTGCAAATGGGTTGAATCTTGTACAGCTTGTTGTGCTTGCCCAGAGAGAGCAGGGACAGGGTGGGGCCTCCTCTTCTGATGGCAACAGAGATGCTACGTTTATGTTATCTAAGGGTGATAGCAGCAGGAGCTGCATATATTCAGGATTGTATGGCAGTTATTCCATTCTCTAGGAGGTGAACGTGCTGCAGTGTCAAGTATAAACATACTAAACTTCCACCTGGCTTAGAGGAGGAAAGAATTGGTTTAGTTAGTAAATGTGTAGTGTTATTCTGACAAATTGTTTGTTTACAGTCTGGGATCTTTCTTGGCAGCATCCAGCCCTCTGCTCCTTTGGTACAGTTGAAAGCACATTGAATTGCTCTAAGTAGCCCCTGGAGTTCATGCTGGGTTTAGGAATTTGGGCAGCAGATAGCAGTGATGTACTTGATGGAACTCAGAAGCAGTACCACTCCAGGAAACGCGTATTTGGAATTGCACTTTTAATGCTGTGCCACAAGGTTTGAGATGAATGCTGCTAAATTGGTGCAGGCCTAAGAGCCAAACTGCAGCTACTGCTGGAATTTACAGTAGCCCCCAAATGAATTTGTTCATACACTAGGTAAGAAATTTAATTCCTCCTTGCCAGGGCTGCTGTTGGAGAGGCTCTTTCCTTTGCCGTCAGCCTGTGCACATAGGATACCGATCATTATGGTCTGTTGCCAAAGACAAAAAGAGCCAAAGGGTGAGCTTTGCTGCTCCGCAGGGTTCTGTTCCAGTGCTGGGACAGTCAGCTGAGAGAGGGTGTTTTATTTCCGATGGGAATTGCATTGGGGTTCACACCATGGGTAGGACAACCCTATGCTGTGTGACAGCAGGGCACAACTGAACTCCTTAAATGTGCCTGAAGGGAGGGTGGTGACTGCAGCAGGAGCAGCAGGAAGGTGTGTCTGCAGGCTGGTACCTCTATGCTTGCCCTACAGGGAGGATACGCTGGTGGTGTGGAAGGTGAGGGCTGCACCTCCTGATCTCAGTAAAGTCCTACATGGAAGCGTAAGAACTCTGCAGGAGCTTGAGGTTTCCTATATCTAGTATCGTGCATGTGTTAAATCTGTAGTACTTTAGCTGCGTAGTTAGAAAATACCAAGTAGAGACCTTACCCATGCAGCCAACATGGCAGAGAATCAGGGCATGCCTCGATGAGTTTTGGCTCAGGATGGGCTGCTCTGGAGCTCATCCTTTGCTTTGGCTGGAAGTTTGAGACATCCCTGCCCAGCCAGCATCGGGCAATCAGAGGCACTATCCACTTTGTACTTAGTGTTCCCTTCTTTTCCATAACTTTCAAAAAAGTGACTGAACAAGTGAACAGCTATCCTGGAAGTTCAGCCATTCAAAAAAAAATGAGGTTTTCTGCTGCGCGTGGTCACAGCACAAGGTCAATTCAATTTCTTGTTTATTTTTGTGTCCATGCAAATGTGGAATAGACCCAGACTCAGACAATCTAAAATGACTCATTGATCTACCAAGACAAGGCATATTTTATTTAATGGGTAAACGTAAACATAGTATCTTGATGTTGTTCTTGCAGAGATTCAGAAATGAGTGATGACAGAACTTCTTGTTGCTGGGAATTTTTGTATTTGACTTTTATTTATGTACTTCAGCATAAAATGTCACTAATTATGAAGTCTATTCACTGTTAAGTTCTGTATTTACAAGGGTTTAAAAGTACCCAACAGAGTTCTGGCTTTGTGCAGATACTCCACACTGGTGTGGTGTTCCAGTGGCCCAGTGATGTACCCTTAATATGTATGAAACTCAACACTGGACTTTTGACCTCTGCAGTGCTCTCTGGGTATCTGGGGCTAGTTGTGAAATGGCAGGATTATTCAGGACAGTGGTTTCTTTTTGTTGTTGAAGTTGTTACTTGTGGGGAGCAAAGTTTGCAAATTTTAGAGATGAAATGTGACTGAATAATATTTGGCAGTCTTATCTGCTTTAAAATTTCCTCTTTCTTGAGCTGCTGGGTGAAGTCTGTCCAATAAAAATAATTTCCCTTAACTGCCCACTTCCATTTGCTCGTGAAAAGAAGAAATTTTTAAGTAAATGGGACTACACATAATGCTGCATTCATGAACTGATGTCAAAACCTCATGACTTAATGAGTGTATGAAGCCACAGACCAAACAAGTAATGTCTTTTTTGAAGCTGCCAGATCAAGGCCTTGGGGTTGGGGAATGAAGGGTATCAGTGCAGGTCAGACTGAAATAGCTTTTATTCAGCATTTCGAGTAAAATGAATAAACAGAATGGCTATGGTCAATCCAAAACTGAACACATGTTTGTATAAGGTTATTTACATTTTTTTCTTTCAGGATTAAGGTTTGTATAAGGTTATTTACATTTTTTTCTTTCAGGATTAAGCTCCATTTTTAAGGAATGCTGTTTTGAAATGAAAGGTTTTAAAAATCTATCTTTTATTATGTTTTGGCACGTGTGAAATTAACTGGGGTTAGGTGTGGGGTGGTTTTTTTGTTTTTTTTTTTTAATTAATATTTTAAAAATCTCATCCATTTGGTTTAAAGACGTTCAGTGAATTCAGCTGCCCTTGGGCAGGTTCAGCTCTGAACCTGCACCCTCACAGTGTCTTACAATGACCCTATTTCTGGTATCTGAATTTGGCCTTCTGGGTTTTATTTGTGTCTTCTTGTGGCAGTGGGATTCATTCCATGGAGTTGGCAACAGATAATGAAGATACTTTTTGCAGCAATGTCAGCCATCTTTTTTAAAAGCACTTAACTCTATTGACTTGTTTACCTTGGTTATTTATGACCTTCCAGCCATGTGCTGTCCATTATTTGTTTTCCTTTTTTCATACCAGCCATTGGACTCGCTTCCCTGCCCTCTCTGTTTCTCATTCCATTGCAAACCTGGAGGCGAGTCTCCCTTGTTACCCACTGAGCCCCTGCTCAGTCTGTGTTACACATGGCATACAGGGTGGCTAACTACAACTTGAAGTGACTTAACACAGGTCCATTACAGGACAGGTGAACACCACAACTGCTCAAGTATGAGGCATTCCAAGTACCCAGCCAGGGCAGGAATCAAAGCTCCCTGCTATGCTGTGCTTCACAAGCAACACTCACTGTTTCTCTCCCACTGGTTTGCTTTTATTTGATTTTGAAAATGAGAATATATTCAGTTTGTTGCTGTGTCAATATTAAGTATATATTTATTGTTTTTCAGACATACATACATATATAAATGCTATATATATAATGTCAACGCATGGACATATGTACAGTAGATATTTTAAAGAGCTATTTATCAAGAAAAGTAAGTGTTATAAGTAAACAGAGTTTATATTTTATATATTATGTAGATAGCAAAAAACAAAAAAGTGGTTAAATTATACTAGGACTTTTGGGGGTGGGGTTGGAGAAATGGGCAAGGACTGGTTCTAGCATTTTAAACAGCCAAACTACTTTGTACGGAAGCTGCCTGCTGTGCCTCTCGGCTGCAATACCTGTTTGTTTCTTCTTTTGGAAGACGATGTGCATTGTTACTTTTACACTGCTTGGGGAATGTAGTTAGTTTATTCTCAGCCAACTGGTATGTGCTGCTTAAAACATGGTTTCCTGCTGTTCTGCATATTTGCATTGATGGAATAAAAGGATCTTAACTGGCAAATAAAGACGTAAAATGATGTGATCCCGGCTGTCTGTGGGTTTTTCCCTACACT
>NW_024582014.1:0-47010 GCF_017639235.1 Corvus kubaryi
GGGGGGGGTTGTGAGTGTAATTGCCATCACCTTTGCCTTGTTTCTGGCCTGTCTGTTAAGTTCAGCATATCAGAGTAAAATAGATGGGGTTTGTGCTTGGAGGTGGGGATTTTGACGGAGGGAGAGGAAGAACGAGGTTTAACACTCAGCTCTTGAAGGTTTTATGATATGGCAAAGACTGAGCTAGTGCCTGTTGGAGGGGTGTGTCCTAAGGAAATAGCTCCTTTTGTTTTCAAAGGATGCAAATAAGTCCAATGGCAAGCAAAATTGGGGCATTGGACATCCTCCCCCACTCCTGCTGCCTGGAGATCCTTTCTCCTAAATTTTCTCTTACTTCTGGATCCTTTCACTCCTTTTTTTCTCCAGCACAGCCTGAAGGTCCTCCTCCTACCTCCCCACTGGTATTGTGGAATGTTTTTGCCTTCCCAGTCCTCAGCTGTCTCCAGTGACTTCCCCATGCCTACCCCCATCCTTGCTCCCATCTGCCAGGAGCTGTCTGCTTATCTGGTGCTCCTTTTCTCCCCTGTATATGGGAGTATCTAAAGTCTCATAAGATCTTGTTATTCCAGCCCCTCTGTTGCTGAATAAAACGTCACTTGGGTATGAAGCAGAAGAAATTCTGGGATCTGAGGGAAGATTTATTGCCTCTCTGACTGATGTGTAAAAAGGATAGAGCATTTCCTACATTGCCTTTTAGAGCAGAGCACACAGAAGGGTGTTGGATTCTACTTGTGTCAGTAGTGTTCCAATCCCAAGCACTATGAAAGTATGTAAATTTGAGGCACCAATCTCTGAAGGAATGGGAAATTATCATCACTTACAATGCATGCTCCCCTCAGATCACATAATCTTGTAAACTGTATATTTTTCATATATATAAAAATCTACAGAGTGGGTATATTTTATACAAAATTTACAGTGTGGTTTCATCACAGAAATGTAACATGTTAGCAACTTCTATTACTACCACTGCAATTAGCATACTGTAAAGATGTCCTGATGTTTATATACGCATAAAATACTCTTTATCAGTTTTAATACACATCATTTTCTTAGTCTGAAGATAAGAAAAGCACAAGGCAAGGAACCATCAGTGCCTAGGTCTTCAGGAATTATAGTTTAATGTTTGCCTTGCCCTCATGAGTAAATGTAGTATAACCTTGCTCGGGTTTCCAGATCACCGTCTCCAACCAATCAATTAGGCACTGAATTAGAATAGGGCCAAATTTCACGGTATATCCTTTCCCATCAACTTCAGAGTACAACAAGGCCTACTTGTCTTTCAAAGACTAAAACACAGAAATCTCTGCAAAACAACACCTGGGGGAGCAATTACTGTGAAACAGTGTTGGAGATACAGTGGGGTTATTAATACAGCGTTCCAGCGCACAATATATAACTGTAAGGTAAGTGCAAGTGCAAGAGCAAGTCTAAACATTCCACACTAATGAGGCTGCACAAGTGCTAAGATAAACACTTCCAAAGCTGTGTCAGCACACTGAGACACTTAAGTGTAGATTTATGAGCCCAAGTAAAAGTTCTGCTTTTAAAACAAACTGCAAAAATGTAGGGGAGGGGGAAAACCTCTTGCCATTTTCCCTAGTTTTTGAAGAACCAAGGCTTCCACAGTTTACCCTGGCTTGTCGTGCTGTTTTCTGGAGCCCCTATTGATTAGCAGCTATGCAGGAAAAACAATGGGTGGCTTGTAGCCATAAATATTAATCAGAAGAATGTTAAATGCTTTGCATTGTTCTCTTTGGGAGTGAAGAGTTTGCTGGGGCAGGGGTTATTAAAACATGCTGCTGTGCCAAAGAGAAGACGCACTTAATGCCTTTGCTATTTATTCCTGTTGGGCAGTGGAAAGCCCATGTTTCAGAGCTGACACAGGTGATGCCCAGAACAACAGGGCTTTACACCAGCATAGCTCCAATGGGGTGACACAGCATGGCTCTTCTGTGACTGGGCAGCCTTTCCTGGGTTGGAGGCTGGGAGAAGGCGCCTCTCTGCTCAGTCTGCTCATGCCCATGTGCCTGTGCTGGTTCACAGCTGCAGTCACCATGTTCAGCATGGAAGGAGGAAATTTCCATCAGGCATCCCTTTCCATCAGGCGTCCCCAGCAGGCAGCCCTTGGAGTCACCAGAATTGTCACCTGCCCCACAGCACTGGCTTAGTCCAAGCTATAACTCATGTCCTGCACACATTGCCTTTTCTAATGTATTTTCCACTTGGGAATACTCCAGCTAGTGCATTTAGCATCACAAACCTTCGTGTGCACCACATCTTTGCTTTAAAATTAATCATTGCAGCTCCACAAACAGTTCCTGAGGGATGAGGTAGGGCTGCTGCCAAGCCCAGGGCACCACTCCTTCCTCTTGTCCCCAGCTGCCTGTTCCTGCCGTCCCTGAGTACAGGCACTGGGGAGAACGTGTGCAGCCACCTGGTTAACACAGTCATGGATTTAGCTGAACACTAACATTGTGAGGTTTTTACTAGGTTAGTTTTCAGGCAGAACAATTCCCTGGTCTGAGTCATGTCGACAGAAATTTATGCCAGATCACTCTAACAGCAGAATGTAAATAGAAACCAGGTGTGCTGACTGCCAGAAATGTGCTTTTTTCATCAGATCAAAGACTTGGTAGAGTAACTACAGAATAATAAACAGGACCAAAAGAAAAGCTAATAGAGGAAAAAAGTTCTGCATGTCCCTACAAAAGGATATACGTGTAAGCGTTTCTTCAGTGGCCCCCTCTCCCATACATGGAAGTGGTGTATATACAGATTCTAGAGAAACGTTTCACAGCCTGCTCCAATCTGTTTTAATAACTCTGCTTTTCACAGTTAATCACATCTTGCAGACTAAAGGCTTTTGCAGATTATCAGATCCCATCCAGGCAATGACAACAGCCTCTGAATGCAACCAGTGTTGTCACTTGTGCTAGTAAGTTTTACATGGTGTTTCAGCCAAACCTGGAAAAGCTGAGACCCAGTTTTCAGACTTTGAGAAGGCAGAGATAGTTGGAAATGGAAATGGTGCTTGACAAGCTTCTTTGTTTTCCCAATGCTATCCCTAAATTGCTAGATTTTATATTTTAGCACTCCTAGTCAGTGGTGATAGCTATGCACCTTATGGAAGTACCTGTGATGAAAAGATGCCTTCCATTACTAGCTGTGACAAGCTCTCCAGCTCAAGAAGGAAAGTAATCAGAATGTCAGAATCAGGATAAAAAGCAGATTTAGAAGAAACCAGAACATTCCTGGCTCTGATGATTGTCTATCCTGTTAATTGTTAGAAACATCCGAAGCATGATTTCTGTCTTAGATCTACTTATATTTGTCTAGATCCTTTCTGTGGCATTGTTAGGAAGTTAGCACACAGTAGACACGATTCCAACTAAGCAAACTGCTTGAAACCACTCTCTTTTTTGGTGATTATGAAATTAATAATTGGCATTCTGTGCCAATAGTCCTTAGTGGCAGAGGATGGGCCTCGGTGCTTCCTCTGCTGCTGTGGATGCAGCCGAGTGTTGAGGACTGATTGGCAGAATGGAAGGATGTTGGGATTACAAAACTTGTGTGTTAAGAAATGAGTCTGTGTCACAGTGTGAGGAAATGCAGGTATAAGCTGTGCCAAACTCTTTCAGCACAACATTTTTTGTTAAAATTGACTATTTTTCCATTCATTTTCTATGCCTTTTGCGTGCAGTTCCATGACAGGAGAAACAACTTTCTGGGAGATGTCCTTCCCTTCTGGCTACAGACCCTGATACCTGGAATTAATTCCTGTCTAGGCCTACTGCAGGACCAGGACCTCTGTGAAGAAGAAAGGACTAAGTCACTTGCTGAATTGACAAAGCTCCCAGCTATCCACCCACGCTGGCAAACTTTGTCTGTACTGCTTCACATGTATGAAGTGTCTTCTAAACATTAACAAATCCCCTCAAAATGAGCTGTTGTGATTATTCCCATTTTGCAGCTGGCAAGGTGGAGGCAGAAGTGAAGTTGGTGAGATCACTCTCTAATGAATTTCTCTTTTCTCTGAATATCCTACTTGGATTATTAGGTTTGCTCTGTCCCAGTGTCTGAACCTATCACTCAAAATGTCACTTTCAGAGGGCCTTCCAAATGTCTAAGATGATAGAAATGTCCCATTCCAGACCAGGTTGAAGCTCAGGTCTTTATGGAATTCCAGATCACTCAGAAATACTCTTACAAAGAGCAATATTTTTTTATCCCTATTTTTAAGGCAGATTTTGGTAGGATTTTCCTCCTTTTATGGACGAAGTGGTGAGAACTATTTAGCTTTATAAAATGATTTTTATATTTTTTACTGTGAGGATGGTGAGACACTGGCACAGGCTGCCCAGAGAAGTTGTGGATGCCGCATCCCTGTCACTATTCAAGGCTAGGCTGGATGGGGCATGGAGCAACCTAGTCTAGTGTAAGGTGCCCCTGCCCATGGCAGGGTGGCTGGAATGAGATGATTTTTAAGGTCCCTTCCAACCCAAGCCATTCTATGATTCTATGATTTTAAAACTGTAGTGCTGGAAGATTTGAAATTACAATTCATATTTCTGTTTGTAACAGGATGCCATTGGCTTTACAAAGAGGGTACATACCATTACCTTCACCTTGTCTTTTGAAAATTAGAGATGAATGGCAACCCACACTGCTCAAGGCCATGAAGAACAAGTCTATGACAGCCACTTCCACATCCTGCTGCTTTAATTTCTAGTTCCCTTTAAATAGTTCTCAAACCTAATATAATTCCCATTCATTATAATTAATATAATTAGTCATATATAATTAATGCCTAATATGCAGTTGTGGTTTGTGAATACCAAATAAGCTAAGGTTGGCTGCACAGTCTGTATTCAAATTCATCTGTTTAGAACAGTGCTAGCACCACCAAAGCCAATACCAACAGCTTCGCAGCTATGTGAATGCATGTTGTGCAGTTCCATCTATGGAGGGGAAGGTGAGACTGCACTCTCCATGCGTTGATTTTAAAACCAAGCTGACAAAATTAGCAGCATGTGCTGACCAGAAAATCACTAGGTAGCGCAAAGCTGCACTTCCTGTTGCGTGTTTTGAGAAAGGATGTTTGACGAGTGTATCTGCCTGCACCCTGTGGCTCACAGTGCTCAGCTTGACAAAGATTTCTGGCCCCAAATCCTTCAGAGAACATTGCTTTCAGTTCCCAGCAGCAAGTTCTCAATGGTAATGGCTGCAAATCATTGCAAATGGCTGCAAATCATTGTAGAGGCAGATGATAATCATCCTGGTGTAATTTGGAAATTGTCCTATGATTTTAACAACTTCACATTAAAGCAGGACATTGACAGTACCTCTAAACCCCACAGGAATGCAAATGTAGAAGGCTGACAGAAAATCACCATCAGGAGAGAGGTGGAGGCTACTTTGTCCTGTTGCAAAATAAACGCCAGTTCACCATTCCGGCTTTACCGCTTGTCTTCATAGACTAAAACAAGCCTGCAAAGCATGGTTGATATGATTTCGAGTCATTAATTAGTTGCAGCTCAATCCTTTGTGAATGCACTAGAAAAGCCCTCTGAGCTTCACTGAAATCAAAAGCCTGCTTGTGCACAGGGCTCCCCTCCCCCTGGGCAGGCAGGCTTTCTGAAAGAGAGCGATTAAGTGATAAATTATTCTTTGGAGGTACAAGTGCTGTGTCTGCTGGGTTGCTTTGGTTGGATCCTTACATCAGTGGTCCCAGTGAGGCCACTGGGTTGGGCTCCTGCCTTTGAGCCTAGGCAGCAGGGTGGAGCTATGAACTTGTTTCCGTGGCCAAACCTGCCGGCAGCTACTTGGGTGCTGTTCTCAGCTCTGGTTCTGGCCGAGGAGGGTAGAAATGGGGTGCAAAGCTTGATCATAAAGTAGTTTGGGTTAGAAGGGACCTGTAAAGCTCATCTAGACCAATTCTCCTGCAATGAGCGTGGACATCTTCAACTAGGTAATTCAGCCCCCCATCCAACCTGACAATCAGTGTTTTTAGGGATGGAGCATCCACCACCCTGTAATCAGGTATACTTGGTTGAGTGAGGAAAACAGAATCTAAATGTCATATTCAGCTTGTGACCTTGAAATGGCTTCTGGACACATTTGTGGCTCTGCTACAAAGAGAAATACTGCAAAGACTGAAACCCATTCCTAATTCCTACTTGGTTTTGCATTTTGTCACAGATACCTGCATATTTTTGCCTCACCTCTAACCATATATAGCGATCATAATAACTATACCTCATCCAAATACCAGAACTCGATTGGGCTCCTCAAGACATCTTATTTAATTTTCCCACTGTCCCTAAACTGACCAACCTTTGTCTCATTGTCACCTCATTGTCCTTTCTCAATTAAAGAGTAAGAAATGCAAGACAATATTATTTGGAACTGTTTATTAGTTACTGTGTAGTGCCCCAAACGTGCCACGCTCAGTGACAGCACAAAGCGTGTGTTTGGTGCTATTTAAAAACTTGCAAGCCTTTTTCAGGCAAAAATGTCAATCTTAACACAATTACTAATTGGGTTGGTAGAAGAATAATTAGGGCAGGCACAGCTGAGGTTACACAACAAATCAAAGTTATGACTAGAACTCAGAAGACATTATCCTAAAATATCACTAACATAATCTTAAAAAAGCCCCTTTACATTTGGAGCAAGCAACTGCAGTTGGTTATTTCCTTCATAACTGTCTCGCAGTTTCTGTGTATCTTTGCAGACAAAACCATGGCACCTCTGAAGAACACTCTTTCTTTAGCAGGATGAGAAAACAGAGAAGTAGGACACATTTGAACTCAGATTTCCAAGTTCAGCCGCTCCTCTTGCTATTTTCAGCCCCGTAAGCCTTTTCCTTGCTGTCATTTGGAGATGTGTGTTAATGATTACAGGGACAGTGTTTGGTCTGCTTGGAGACAAACCTGCCTGTTGTGCTGCCATGCTAAAATGAAAGGCTGAATTCCCCTTTGATGCCAAACAGCTTTATAATTTTTTTTTACCTCAGAGTGTTACATTTTTTTCATCTGACTTCAACAATGAATTGTTGTGAACATTAATAGCGCCAATATTTGCATTTTTCTCTCAGGTAGAATGTAAACAGCACAGTGATGCTGTTTTGGCCAGGAAATGGGGCCAAGCTTTTCCAGGTCTGCCAGTCTTCATAATGAAAAGGTTATGTGAATGTATAAGTAAATTGTCCTTTCCATTAACACAGCCCTACTCTCCATCTGGAAATATTCATGCTTCTGAAAAAACAGGAGATGATTTCTTAGAAAAGCTGAAATGACCAAACTTGTAACTCCTTTCCTGAACATCAATCATTTCCTATTACAACAGGAACAAGGGATGGTGCATTAGCAAGCTGAAAGTACACACTGAATTTGATATGCTGTGAAGATATTACCAGACAAGTATCTTTTTTTAAAGAAAGTATATCTTCCATCAGTTTAGAGCAAATGAAACCCACAGGAAAACTCCACTTATTTTTCGTATGTTACATCCTTGTGTCATAATGCCATGCAAATATGGACCTCCACACTGCATAAAATTGACATTCCATTGCTTTGCATTTTCCACTTTTTTTGATAAATTCACATAATGAGGTGTGCTTCTGATCTGTAGTTCTGATCTGTAATTCCAGTGACAGGTCAGTCACACAGCACAGGCTGAAATGACTTTCCAAGAGCAGCACATCATTCACAGAAAATTAGTGAAGCTTTAACAGCAAAAGCATTGCTTTTCATGAAGAAACATGGACACGATGCAGTCCATATTTTGCAATAAAATACATTAACAATGCCTGTTTGGCTTCCTTCTCATGTGACCTTGTATGTCAGTGAGTAATTCACTTGAGCAATATAAAGATATCACTACAAAATGCAAGCACAGTAATACAGTCACAGATAAAAACAAGAGATGCAGGATGCTAGCAGGGTACTAATTAGTTTGGCTCTGCTATCTCAGATAATTCCAAGCCAATTCCAAACCTGTTTCCCTTTTATCTTTCATGTGTGCTACCTTTTCTGATGTCATTGCAGTTTAAGAGAATTCAGTGCTTAGGTTATCATGGTTTGGATACATGCCTAGTTATGTATTATTGATTAATGATGTATTAATCAATTTTATTATAAGCACAGACCTCCACTTGGCTGATTGACACTAGCAG
Organism: Corvus kubaryi; assembly: GCF_017639235.1. Taxonomy (NCBI): domain Eukaryota; kingdom Metazoa; phylum Chordata; class Aves; order Passeriformes; family Corvidae; genus Corvus; species Corvus kubaryi. Next base: position 8,180 of record NW_024582014.1, read on the forward strand.
ATATAAATGATTAAATTCTGCTTTCATTTACAGTGGCAAGAAAGAGATTCTGTCAATAGGAATGAAGATACTTTATGTCCCTAGACAAGGGAAAATAGGGTCATTATTTGGTTTATGAAAATATAAAATGTTTTAAATTAAATATTTAAGTCATGAGTCACTTGTGTGCTTTACAACACTGAGTTACAGCATATAGAGCCACTTGGCAAGTGCAGGTGGATGTAGAAGGGCAGGTAAAAGATAAAAAGGCTGTTAGAGTAAGAAAGTCCAACCCAAAAAATAGGTTAGTCAGCTTTGGTTTGCTGTGGATGTGTCACCATATAATAATTGTTCTAGTCATTAGCAGTTCATACTTAACCTATGCTTTTAATTTCATTTGTGTTTTGAAAAATCTCAAATTAAATTCTTTAATTTATTTCCAACTGACCTAAATATTTATGTAATATTTGCAACTGATCTCACTATAACCTATGATGTTAGAAACAGGCACCATTAAGAAAATCTCTGTGCGTAAGAAGCTTTCTATATAGGGGATTTTAAAACTTTACTAGGGGAAGAACATTAATTTTATTGTCTTTCAGGACAGGTATTGATTTTATGCTACACTTTTATGCAGCTAAATCTTTCAGAACCTAATTTTGTTTAGGATTTTTTAGCAATGGCGTAACATTCTGTTAATATTCTGTATCTCCTGCACTGTAAATTAGTGCTAAAATAATTGTGTGAGCTTCATGCTTTTTCAGAGCACCACTATAGCTATGTAATACATCCTGACAAGGCCAGAAATGAATGATTGAAAATTACAGAGATTTAATTTGCAGTAGCTGTTTCCTGCGTTATCGATAACCGTGGTTAGCTCCCAACACCACCGCACAACTCTCATCCCGAGACAAGTGCCATCTATCGAGAAAAGATGTATTTGAGTTGAGGAAGCCCCAAACGACTAAAACTGGAACCAGTCTGCCACCTGCTGCTGAGTAGAATTATTTCAAGGTTTGCTAGGACTTGCACTGACCCAAAAAACACCACTGCTGTGTGAGCTGGGTTTGACAAAAGCCTTGCCCATTCTTCAAGAGTGTGCTTTCTCCTTGGCTTCAAAAGTGTGGGGCAAGATTAAAATATTGGGACTTTCTGTGCATTTGAAAATAGGCCCCATAACCAAAGCAGCTGCCTTGTCTTCTCTCCTTGGCACTGGGGAGGCCACAGCTCGAGTGCTGTGCCCAGTTCTGGGACCCTCAATTCAAGAATAATGCTGAGGTGCTGGAGCAGGTCCAGAGAAGGGCAACGAAGCTGGGGAAGGGTCTGGAGCACAAGTCCTGTGAGGAGTGGCTGAGGGAGCTGGGGGTGTTCAGCCTGGAGAAAAGGAGGCTCAGGAGGGACATTATTGCTCTCTGCAGCTGCCTGAAAGGAGGGTGAAGCCAGGTGGGGGTCAGCTTCCTCTCCGGAGTTTCAGGTTGGACATAAGGAAGAATTTCTTCAAAGAAAGGGTGTCTAAACATTGGAATGGGCTGCCCAGAAAGTGGTGGAGTCACTGTCCCTGGAGGTGTTTAAGGAAGAAGTGGATGTGGCACTCTGGTCTACTTGACAAGGTGGTATTTGGTCAAAGGTTGGACTCGATTATCTCAAAGGTCTTTTCCAACCTAATTGACTCTGTGATTCTGGTACTTCAAAACCTTGCTGCAGCTAGCTCAGGCACTCGATGGCCTCGGTCAAGTTTCTGCTCCTGAGAAGGGGCCACGAGCTGAAAACTCTGCTCCTGCTGCAAGCAGCTGTCTGGTCCTTGCAATCGCACAGCGAGGGGCTGGCAAGATCTCAAACATAAGCATCACCAACAACTACAGAAGAACCCTAGCCCCGAATCAAAATCACACTACTAGTTTGACGCCCCAAGGTTTCAGCAGCACAGGTTGGTTTTCGAGGCTTTCGGCAGCGATATGTAGGTCCTTTATCTGTTTTGAGGGGCGGGATAATTATCATCCCGTACTTTGATCCCATGCACCCCAGTAAACCTTGGTTTTGCGAAATGCACTTCGCTTCCCAGAGGTCTCTCTAACTAACGCGTCCCTAGGAGTCACCGCGGATGGGGCAGAAGCACCGAGCACACGCGTTACAGCCAACAACGCGGTGCAGCCCTCAGCGCACCCCGCGCCATGCGGGCAGCCGGCTCTAAGGGACGGATGCCCTCTGAGGGCAGAGGATTGAGCTGGGGGGGTGACGGGGAGCACAGGCCGGGTGCGTGAGGAGCCCCGTGAACCCGAGAGGCTGCGAGACGCCCGCCGGAGAGCCCGCGACCCCCGAGCGTCCCCAGCGCTCCGCCCGCCGCCGGGGCGGGACGGGCCCGCGCATGCGCCGCAGCCGCGCCGCGCTCCGGTCGCGCCCGCCTGCCCGAGGTGCCGGGGGGCGGCGGGGCGAGCTCGGCGCGGCCCGGGTTCCCGGGGGTGCCTTGATCCCGTGCCCAAGTGTGCCCGTGTTTTCCTCTGGGACTGTGACGGAGGCCGGGAATTGAGCCCCGAGGTACGGCCGGGTGGGGGGGCCCTCCGGCAGGGCCTGCGAGGGAAGGGTGCTCGGTCGGCGGCAGAGTGCTGTGGCTCCTCACCCCGGGCCTGTGCGGCGCTGCTGCTGCTTCACCTGGCGTGACACTTAATGATACCATGGAAGCCTCTACTGAGGCCGAAAATGCATTAATTGAAGACAGAACGAGTTAATTGCACTCTTCTGTACAGCACACTTCCAAGGAGCTGGCTAAGGACTTGTTTCCCCCTTTCTTTTTCCAGTTTATTGAAGATAGATTTAAAGATTGGCACAATGGTCGTTTGTCTAGCATGAAAATACAAATCCTAAATTGTGAGGGAGTATATAAACTATCTTCCTCCTTTTACCAATGAGTAAATAAAATGTACTGCTGTTATAGTGCTAGTTTAAAATTATTAAAATAGTATTCCTGACTAAGAGGTCATGCTGTTACTTTTCAAATTATGTTTAATATTCCCATTCTGTTGTTACTTTTCAAATTATGTTTAATATTCCCATTCTGTGTCTCCTGACAGCTTTCCACAAGTGGTATGGGCTAGACGTGGGTTCTTTTAAAATTATTTTTCTAAACAACCTTTAATAAATTCAGCTTTTCAAAATTTGAAAATGTAAATGAGAATCTGGAAGTTTTCAAAAGTAGCTGAGTGTCTATCGCATCTTAAGTCTGCTTTTAGACATGGCTGCAATGTAAACAGTGAGTGTTGTGATCACTGGACCCTTAAATGCACCATACTTGACCATCACAGTCATTTTCATAAGGATAGTGCAGGGCTGGAATGTGTTGCAAGTAATACTTATTTCTTTTTTCTCTGGTTTTGAAGTAATTTGGCCTATCTCAGAAAGCACTAATTCAGTTGTTTGCTGGTTTGTGTTTTGCTGTCTTGTCTTGGCCCTGATCCTACAAAGCACTAAAAGCAGACATAATTTGGAACACAAATAGGCCTGCTAGGTTGTCCTGGTTTGAGACAAATTCGGAATAAAGTCCGAATTTGAATGTCCTCTGGTAGAAAGCAGGTTACAGCCATCCCTCCCCCACCAGGTTCGGGAAGAAATTCCTCGGAGGAAAGTGAAAAAGGGAAAAAACCGATTTATTTAACAAACACGCGGGAAAAAAAAAAATTCTCCAAGTTTTGCTGCTGTCAATGGACATAAAAGTTAAGATTGTTCTTTGTCCTTTGAGTTAGGAAACAGAACTATCTCATGTTTGCAAGCCTGCAGAGAAGAGAGAATTGATAGTTAGAGGGTTGAACTGAATTGAAATGTCATTTACAGTTGTTAGGACACACAGAGCACTCACTGGAATTTACCTTTGTTTCCACTATGGGGATGAGACATTTACTTGGTTTTAGCGCTGGAATAACAAGCTCAAGGCTGTGGCTGTTACAGCAGCTGGTAACAACATGAACATTTAATTCTTACCTGCAACTTAAGAAGAAACCTACATACCCAGCCTTATTCTTCCTGGTCACCCCTGTGCCACTGAGGCCAGCACTGGCTTGTTCTTGCTTCTGATTACCTTGGCTGGTGAGTATGAAACTTAATTTTACTTACCTGGGTAACAGTTCTACCTGAGTAGGGTTTTTGTAGTCAAAATTTTGCCAGACTCGTAACTGTAGTTTTTATATTGGTTTTGAAGTACACAGTGTGGTGTAAAGTGTTAAGTGTTTCTCCAGCAATTTTAAAAAAAACTTCTTGAAAATTAGCATAATTTGCTATGTGGATAATTTTTTAAAATCCCTGTGTTTTGTTTGTAAAGTTGGTATCTTTAGACCTTGTTTAGATTAAATTACGTTTGTCATTGTTTATGTTAGTATGTGACAAAAAAAATCCTGGAAGATTTTAATATTCTGTAGGGTTTATTAATACTCTAGAAACTTAGTAAGCTTCTATCAGTGTGCAAAATTACTTGACCTTAAAGCAATAGCAATGTATTCTTGTAAGTCTTCAGAGGAATTAATTGTTTTTCCAGAAGGGATCAGTCATGGCTGACGACTCTCAGAGAAACTTCCGCTCAGTATATTATGAAAAAGTGGGGTTTCGTGGAGTTGAAGAAAAGAAGTCGCTGGAAATTCTGTTAAAAGATGACCGTTTGGGCGAGTTGATTTCACTGTTTCCTCTATTTCTTGGGAGTTGGGGAGGGAGTAATAGAAAATGTTTTCCTGATCTGCTTAATACTCATTTAAGTTTTGCATCTTTATGTAGTAATCTCTCAGTTAGTGCTAGCAGACGTTTCATTTTCAAAGATCTGGAAATCTGATTTTTAATATTATTATGGATTTGTCAGCTTGATTGTTTCTTTTTTCCCCTTCTCTCGTTCTCTGTGCCCAAGAAACTAAAAGCTTTTTAGGGAAAGCAATTTTAATCTGAGAATGCATCGTCTCATGCTGTCAATTCCATCTAACTTCAAAGCAATGAAGATGTTGTTGCTGTTGGTCCCTGAGGAGTGCCACATCTCTAACAGAACAGAAAGATAAATGTTGTCCCTTTAAAAAAGGCCTTAATTGTTTTGACAGTGACACAGTTTAGAAAATGCCTATAAAAATGGCACAGTTTCCTCCTGATGAAACCTGGAGTAGTTTTACTGTAAGTCAGGCCAACGTATGTATTTGTCAAAATTGTTGCACTTAGAGAGCACGGTCTATTCTTGGTTTGAAGCAGTGAAAGTATTTGTTGATAGTAAATGATGGAAGTGGGGATTTCAATCTGCAGCTAAAGTTTGTCATACTTAGCTGGATCAGAGATGCAGACCTATTTATAATTAATCATATCTAAATTTGTCCTGATTTTTTTTCCTTTTTACTTCTTTACAGATGTTGAGAAGCTTTGCACATTTAGTCAGAGGTTTCCTCTTCCATCCATGTATCGTGTACTGGTGTGGAAAGTGCTTCTAGGTATGAAGTATAACATGGAAGGTGCACTTTTTTCTCTTTGGTTTGGGGTTTTTTTTTGTCTTTAAAGGAGTAATGACATGGATTATTCCATACTACCTTGCCTACTGATAGATATTTAGCCTACTTTTGTATCCACCTCAGATATACAATGGCAATTATAAAACAAGTTTTTGAGAACTTTGCTGAAATGTGCCTAGGAGAGTGTGTTTCTGTATTTAACTTTGTAACATTATCCAAGTAAATGTATGAAATGGATTTGAAATGTGGATTATAAGAAGTCATCGATACCTGATAAGATAGTCAGTTGTGTTCCTGAAATAACAGACAGTTAAGTTGAAGTAAAGTTGTGATTAATTTTAAACTGCATGAAGCATGGGGTGCATGTTTATTCTAAAGAGAAGCTCATGTTCTGCAGAATCTTGGTTTCTTATGGTTTTGCTTCTGGCTTTGAATTGTATTTGCCATTGCAGAAGATACAAGGCCGAAGACAATTTAATGGTATCCCCAGAAACTGTAAAAACCATAAATAGATGGTATTTTCCTAGAAGTGCACTAGTCAGGTGACTAATTAAAAAGTACAAATGACTTTGCACTAACTGGTTAAGTGCATTGGTTGACTAGATGCAACGTCATGTCCACTTGGAGACAGGAGGGGTTTAAAAAAAATATTAATTTTTTAATTCATTATTTTCCCCCTCCAATTTTCTAAAATTTGAAAGTTGTGGCTTCATGTTCCTGATTATTTGGATTTGTAAGCCTTTTTTTCGGCAAAGGTAGTAAATCAATAGTGCACAGAAGGGGCAAGATCTATTTACAACCCTTGAAGTTCTTGGCGTTGAACTGAGTAGTCCTACTTGATAAAAGCCTCTGCCATTAGAAAGATTATTGTACCCTGGGCACTAGTGAAGTAGTCAGCATCCTTTGAAATATTAGTAGTGGGAAATATAGCATAGGAGTTTTGGGCAAGTGACTCAGTACAGAATCCTTCAGCCAAAATTATAATAGCAAAATACAGTCTCTTTGCAAATTTTTGGCTCACTGCAGAGCCAGAACTTGGGCTGTTTTAGATAAAGGATCTGTGAATCATATGATAACACAAAACACCTTCTGAGTCAACTGCATGGAAACTTATACTGGTTCTTAAAAGTATTTTGTATTTTAAACCCAGAGTGATTCATTTCACAGCATGAAGTTGTCTCAGGGGATCTTTAGGTTGGATATCAGAAAAAGGTCCTTCACCCAGAGCGTGGCTGGGCACTGGAACAGGCTCCTCAGGGAAGTGGTCACAGCACCAAGCCTGACAGAGTTCAAGAAGTGTTTGGACAATGCTCTCAGGCACATGGTGTGATTTTTTGGAGTGGTCCTGTGCAGGGCCAGGAGAGGGACTCAGTGTTCCTTGTGGGTCCTTTCCAACTTGGGATATTCTATGATTTCAAGTATTTGTACTGTCATTCTCTGACATGCCTTGGGTGAACAGAGGTACAGGGGGGCTTTTCTTACGCTGTATTTTGGTGTTAACAGTTGTTAGAAAAGCTGGTATTGAGAAGGACAGTGCAAAATATCTCTTCCCTAAATGATTGGAACCACAGCCCAGTCCATGTCTGGTGAGAGGTGTTGCATGTTAATAATTTAAGAAGAGGAAGTCTGTCCTGTCAACAAAACTGTCCCAGACATGTACCAAGGCTTGCTGATGTCCCAGGTGACATGGTGTGTCAGCAATGCCTCTGTTACCTTCCTGTTCAAGGATGACTCATGATGGTTTCCAGGCACCCCTCTGTTGTTTCAGCTTCTTTTTGCCTGCCTAAGGTTGTCCTCTGTGTTTGAGGAGAGCAGCTGGCAGTGTGTACATACAGTTATGATGTTGACTCTCTTTTGGCATATCGTGGAAGACGTCTTGCTTTGTCCCAGCTTTTGAAATGCAGACAAGTTTGCAGCTGGAAAAGAAAAGATAATTTTTTGTCTGATGTGCTTGTTCCTAAACTCAGCCATTTTGTGGTTTAACACTTGGCAGGAATATTTTTTTCTTTGAAGGAGAGGTAAAAGCAGCAGGCAGCTTGTTTCAGAGCTGACTTTTGAAGAATACTTTGTTCTCATGGGTTTCTATGCTGGGAAGAATTCTGCTCCACTAATGATAGGGAAATGACATTTTTTTGCCTAGGTGTATGTAAGTTTTTATTTCTGTTGCAGGCTGTGACAGTTTTGTCATGAACATCAGTGCATGGCAAGATTGAGTCTTGAGTAAGGGGGAGGATTGAGTGAAATGTTGAGTATCTCTTGTGGAGATGCTGTGTGATTTTCTTTGCCTTTCTACTTAGATATTTCTATTTATTTTAGATTTTTTTTTCTCCCAGGAAACGAGAAAAGATATTAGTGTTGTGCTAAGAAAATAACAGATGTTACTTTGCAAATGAGTATGTGGCATTCTTAAGTTTTAATCTTTAGCTGATTCAACTGATTGATACTGGTTTTTGAATGTCATTTTAGGGAGGATTAATCTGTGATACAGTTGAGTAAAGACTTTTCTGGCAGTAAAGTAATACTGGAGTCTACAGTGTCTTTGTATTAGTTAATTGCATGTATATATTCTCTGTCATCTCAGACAATGTAGAATTTGAGAAAATGAACAGCTAATGTGTATAAAAATTCTGCACTGACTTTGTTTTCAAAATAAATGGAAGCTGGGCACAAATATACAACTAGTACAGTACTGAAAACTAGATAGGTATAAAAAGTAACAAGTAAGAATTCTCCTTACATTGTTTATATTTTTCTTTTAATTATTTTCTTTATTTTATTTTTGTTTTTAGGAATTATTCCTCCTCACCATGAGTCTCATGCTTTGGTGATGAAGTACCGGAAGGAGCAGTACTGGGATATTCACCATGCTCTTCGTGTCATTCGATTTATTAATGATTCTACCCCACAGGTTGATGTTTTTCTCCGCATACATCAACTGGAATCAGGAAAATTGCCTCGAAACATAGCTTTTCCACTGGTCAGTTGTCATTTTAACAGTCTTTTAAATACAGTACTTTATTGAACTTGAAACTATAAACCAGTGAGAAACTGAACTGCATGTCACCCCACAAATGCTTGTAAATAAATCAAGTAAGGTGAATGGAAAACAGAGAAGTACTAGTATAAAATAAGGAATTTTAGTCAAAGTGCTTTTCTCTTTTTCTTCCCCTAAGTACTTACGTAAGATTTCATGCCTTAAAATCTCTTGTGTATTTTGCCTGCTAGGTTTTAAGCCTTTTGTACTCCAGGGCACTTCAGTTTCTTTATAGCACTGAAATAAAAATTACATAATCTCATTGGAGCTCATAGGTTCTTACGTGTCGTGGAACAAGGATAATTCAGAGCCTGTGCAAGCAGTGATTTAAAGCAAGTGGCATAAAATATTTAAATTACTTGTTTCTAAATCTAGACGTTAGTGTACTGTCGTCCTTTTTATCTTGGTCTGAACTGACCTGGGCTTCTGTCAGGTAATGCACTACTCTGCAGTTCAGAGTGTACACCCATGTGGTTAAACAAGGCTGTGTTGTGATGGTAAGTTGGAAGTGTGATGATAAAAACAATGTGTGGTTCTTTTTGTGTAAGCCTCCATGAAATAGGAGATGGTTAAAGGAGCCACAGAGCTTTCTAAGTGGATTTCTTCCTCTAGTTAATGTTAATTTATCCATATTCACTCTAGCCTAGCTTAATTTGTAATTTTTCATCTGTAATCACAAATTTTGACATAAGTACTTAAAGAAAAGTTCAAAATTAAAAAAAAAAGTTAAAGTTAATATGGAAAATACAGTAATATTTTGAAATGGAGGATTACATGCAGCGTTCTCTTGTCAGAGGAGGGAATGTTTTCATACCTTTACCGTTTCCTAGGAAGGTGGCCATCCTACCCTGCAAATTTCCAGCAGAGAATTTTCCTTGGTCTTGGCATGTGATACAGTGGACTGAAGATTCCGCCCTTCTAGAGCAGTATTGCCTTCTGAGCAAGTGTTTTGTCAGTGCATCTCAGAGCTGCTCTCAGGGCTGTGGTGAGGTTTCACAGCGATGGTGTTTAGCAGAGCCACAGTCATTAGCCTTGTAACTCAGGTTTGTTTTGCTGCTGCAGAAAGCATTTGCTCTCTTTTCAGTGCAGTCACTGTCCCCTTAAACTTAGGAGAGGTTACTCTTGATAGTAATGCAGGTGTTTTATTGTAGAGGCAGAGGGAGATAAAGAGATGTCAGAATGATGTAAATATTTTGAAATGTTTGGGTAACAAACAGAAGTCTACCGAGTGTTTTGTGCATCTGAATGCAGAGAGTTCAAGTAGGGGTATGTGTATATTGCAGCAGTCTGTGTGAGAGACATATGCCAGTAGTATTTACGACTCTCCATATACTGAAGTGTGTTTTGGTTTTAAAAGCAAGACAAGTCTTACTTGCTCTGTTTCAATAGATACCTGCCATCATCATGCAGCTGCTGCCCAATGTCTTGTTTAGGAGTGTCAGAACAGCACTTCGTGTACATTGATTCCTGTTTTTTTTTTCCCTGAATAACAGAGAAAAGGAATATATGAATACTTTAAATTAGAATAGTCCAATACTTCTGTGTAGTTCACTTTTTTTGGCTTTGTTTTTCAGGAACCTGAAGATGAAGTGTTTCTTGCTATTGCTCAAGCAATGGAGGAAATGGTGGAGGATCCTATAGAATGCTATTGGCTTGTCAGTTGCTTTGTGAATCAGCTGAACAGCAAGCACAAAGATTCTTTACAACAACTGGTATGGAAAAAACACCTTTGTTTTTTAACTTTTGCGAGGAGAGGCAATCATAGAAAGCATTAATACAGGGAGACAATTGGAACACCAGAGGTGACACCCTTGGATTCTGTTCCACCAGCTGTTTTGAGAATAAGGGAGGAGTGCTTTTTGCAGGCAGGATTGTGCTGTCCTGTCTAATGTAACATTAGAAATTGTTTTTGTTTGCTACATGGTAATCCTCAATTACCTTTTTTTAGGTTGTCTAATGGTTACATTGTATCTAGTTGAATTATATGTCTCACAAATTGGTCACTTAAGAATTTTCTTTAAAGAATTAAAAATGCCAAAAGTTAAGAACATCTTGATGTACATCTGCTACTTTTTAGGCTGCATCTCTGGCACCCATATGCTGCTCATTGGATGATAGACAAAGCACAGTTGTTTTACTTTATAAATGGAGCAGGGTACTCTATCTTTAGAGAAACAGTATATTGCAAATTAGGTTATAATAAAAAGTGGAGTAGTTTCCTTTTAGCACTGATCATTTAAACACCATCGTAGAATATTCATTTTGAATTTCTGTCTTACTGATTTATAAAATTAAAGTTTGATTGTAATGCGTACTTACCAAAATTATGAAAGCTCTTGTAATTCATCAAATAGCCTTAAGAGATAAGGAGCTTTTAGTTAACAATATCCTCTGAGGTAAAAGTATCTAGTACATGTGCACCAGCAATTGCTGAATAGAAATTTGTTGTGGAAAATTATGCCTGCCCTTGTTAATTCTTTTTGAACTAAGAAACAGTTTTTAAACCTACCTCCTGTTTCTGTGAGTGGTACATTCAACTATAGCAGTTCAAAAGGAGCATTTGTAAAGAAGGTGTGTGTTCGTACTATGTGAAGAGTGCCAAGCGTCTCCCTTCCTAGGTTGTTTTGTTGTTTTTTTTTATAATACAAACAATGTACCAAGACTCAGGTGAGAATATGGGCAAAGGAAATGTTTCCTGCCTTTGACAGCTGAAGTCCTTAGCAGTTTGCCTAACTATGACAGAAAGCATAAAGGTACTCAAGAATTTATAATAATGTGTATTGTGTTACATTAAAATTTAAACAAGATGAGAAAATTATCTACTTGTTTATGCTTTAAATACTTCTGGTTTTTAAACAATCAGTGTCCAGCTTTTAATGGGTTGCACAGGGATTTGCTCTCAAAATGGATTTTTTGGGTTTTGCTGCATTGTGTGTAGAATTTTTTTGATGTGTGCTAAGGCGATTAGGTTTGAGGTGCATGAAACTCAATTTTACTTGTGAAGGTAGCAGTAATTAGTGTGTGTTTAATCTCTGCATTGCCTTACGCTCTGAAACACCTCCCTGCAGTAGGGAATACTGCATATCTTGGAAGTTCTGCTAGTGGTCAGCAATTTAAGGAAGCTGAGGTTGTTTCTTTGGTTAAGTACATAATTAGTTAATTGCAAAAGCCAGTAACACCCGTATTTTGGAGCACTTAAAACGATGAAGGTACATTATTTTAATGTTGTTTTATGCCAGTTGAATTTTTAAGGCTTGTCTTACAGTGTGCATTAACTATGAAGGTATTCTGATGTGAGTTATCTAAAATTTTCTAATTCTTTTTCAGCCAAAAATTCTGGAGCAGTATTTGAACATTGAAGATAACAGACTACTGATGCATCTGAAAGCATGTGCTGCAATGAGCAAACTCCCGTACGATCTTTGGTTTAAAAAGTGTTTTGCAGGATGTTTACCTGAGTCCAGTTTACAGAGGCAAGTTCTTTTTCTTTTCTTTCTGTTTGTAACTGCATAGTAATTTCAGCTTTTTGTCATCACTAGCAGGAAAAGAGCTTTCCATACTTTATCTGTAAGATTATGGTGTTAACTTTCTTGCTAACTTGGAAATTATAAAATTGGATTTAATTCCCCTTGTTACTGATGCAAGATAATCAATCTCTGTGTGATCATTTCACCCACTGAAAATAAAAAGAATGGAGCTGAGTATACCAGCTCATTCTGTTAGACACGTAGTGCCTCCTAGGATGTAGAACTCCAAACCCTCTGTCAGTGTTACATAGCTAAATAGTAGTCAGTTTTTGGGCTTTTTAACAAAAATCTGTGCTTAGGGAGTGATTGTAATGCTGTGTTAGTGTTAGATGAAAAAGATTTTGGGAATGTGTACAGGTTTTGCTGGGATAGAGTTAAATTTCTTCAGAGCAGCTGGTATAGGGCTGTGTTTTGGAACACAGGGATATTCTAGTTGCTGCAGAGCAGCGCTTACACAGCATCATTCTGCTCCTCACCAGCAAGGAGGCTGGGGGTGCACAAAGAGGACTGGCTGGGAGGGGACACAGCCTGGACAGCTGACTCCAGCTGACCCTAGGGATATCTGATTTCATGTGGAGTCATGCTCAGCAATTAAGCTGGGGAAGAGGTTGGCAGGTGGGAGCACTTGCTTGGGGACTTGCTGGCCATCAGTTGGGGTGGTGGGCAACTGTTCTCAGTTGCATCGCTTGTCTCAGGTTTTATTTTCCTCTCTTTGTTATGTTTTCCTTCTCTTCCTTACAATTCTTTGAAATTATTACTTCATTTTAATTATGAAACTTTTTTTTCTTCACCCACAAATTTGTTTCTTACGTCTACCCTTCCAATTCTTCCCCCATCCCACTGGGGGGTATATTAAATGGGTGGCTGTCTGGTGCTCATTTGCTGGCTGGGGTTAAACCATGACAGAATGTTTATTTTAAAAATACTAGGGCAACTTTAATATTACAAAATTAATGAAATAGTGGATTATTATCAGGATTCTACAGTTAGAAATAGGATGTTGAGCTTTTAGAAGGGAAAAATCCTTGTGCATGACACTTCACTGAAGGGCTTTTGAAATGAAGCTTGTGTGATTTCTCTAATTCTGCTGCCTGAGAACTCTTGGAAAGCAGGAAATTCAGGCTCAATGTAGAGAAACATCTTTTTGCATTAATAAGAGTTGCTGATAGCTGAACAGGATGTGGCACAAAGAAAACAATGGTGTAATTTTCAGCTGTCTGAAAACTTTGAGAACCAACAATGTTCAAGGGAAGTTTTACTTTGAGGGAATCACAGGATTTCAGTGGCTAAAATAGGAACCTAGCATGGAAACAGTGCTTTGTAAATTGCTTTGTAGAAAATGCTTTTATGGTGGTAAAGTTGGTCATAATCTGAATAGTGGATGCAGTGTGTGTTTGTTTATCTGGGACTTCATGTTCCGTGGAGGAAAGTGGAAAATGGCTGCTTTTAAAAATGTTTTATTTACCCTTATAAGAGTAAGATGATTTTAGGGAACAAGCGGTAAGATTAGAAATCATTCTCTCTGCTCTTGTTGGACCATGGTCTTTGAGGTTCTGTAGGTTTTACTGTTGTCAAGGATTATGCTTGAGAGAAAAACCATTTTGTGAAGGATAGAGACCTTTAGGTGCAACACGATAATTGTTATGTGGCAAGTTCTTCTCATCAAGCACCTATAAGGCTCCAAAATAGTCTTGTCTGTGTAGTGATTGTCTGTGATGGGGTGGTTGAAAGCTTTTAGTACTTCTGTGACTACAGAAATTATGTAAGCATGCATAGTATAGGATGTTTGTTACAGTTTAGAGCTCGTGTGGTTCAGTGTTGCTACTGGATCTTATGGCTGTGGACAAGAGCTGAAAGAGGAATTTGTATCAGAGCAGATTTGCTCTTGGAAGATGAGGGGTTTTTTTAAAATTTCTGTTGAAAATTGAAAATTTTATTGGAGATGTGTCATCCTGATGGTGTAAAAGGAAAAATCTAGATGAAGAATTTTAATTTTGTATTTCATCTTGCCAGAATATTTGGTTTCAAATATCTACCATTTTGAATCAGTTTTATTTATATAAAATATTTTGTCTAACCAGTATACATCTTTAGCATTCCCATATACTATTTTACCTTACTGAAATAGAATATTTTGATTACTTGGAATTTTTTAATACTTTTTTTCCCCCTGGAAAAGGTCAAAATACTGGCTTTTTGTATCACTCTGAAGTAAAAACAAATTTCAGTGTTGGTACTTCTGACGGCAGAACAATCCCTTTTCCCAGCAGTTCTTGTGGGAACATGATGAAAGTGCACTTTTTCTTGGCAGTTTAGGTTTCTGAATTATTCAGTTGTAATCATAATGGCCTTATTCGCTGAGGAAATAACATACTTCATGGGTAGTATGTGACAGATGAACTTAATTAATGCTTGGAGATTTGGTTTGGATTAGGATCTAGGAGCCCCAGTGCTTATCTGAAATGCATCCAAATGTCAGTGTTGGAACTGCTGAGGTTTGAAGGTCTCCAGTTCTCCTGTGAATTTTGCTTACTTTCTTGTCAAGTGAGAGATTATCTGAACACAGTCTTTTATGATCTAACTTATGATTTAGCACTGTACTTCTTAGAGAGGCTGCTTGCTTTCTATGAACTGTAGTCTTTTCTGCCAAGCAGCTTAATCTAAGTTTCATGGGTTTGGTTTTTTGTTTGTTTTCCTCTAAGGTGTACAAGACTTGTATGTGCTGTGCAGAAATTTACCTGATAATGGTGAGATGAAGTTGCACAATGCCAATACCTGACAGGCATTGTCACTCAGTATAAATACTATTCTATAGCACACTTCGAGTTAGACCATAGGTAAAAGTTATGCATCAGTTTAATTTAAACGGGCTTGGAAAATACATTCAGACAGGTTTCATGGGGAGAGTTTTCCTTTGGGCTTATGCAGTGTCTAATACACTTGGCATATTCTGTGATGAGCTTCTTAACAAACTTTAAGAAGTTGTCACATTGGTAGAAGAGAGGAGCAGACTGGCCATTTCAAAGACTCTGTATCCCACCTGGAATATAGACAGGGTGCTCCCTGGGAGATGAACGAGCCTGTAGCACAGGTTTGAGAGGCACAGAAAGGTGTACTTCTCTCTGAGACAGGGAGAGAACTGGATCACGCCTTTGTTTTCATACTCCTCATTGCCCTGTTTGCTTGATTCGTGCAGCAGTGTATCTGTTCATCTGTTTGGTAAGCCCATGAGTGGAAAGCTTTCCAGTGGTGCTGTGTGGGCCCTCAGCTGGAGATCCCTGCTCTTAAAGCTTGGGATCCTGTTTGTGGCTTCAGCTCTACAGGCAAAATGGCACTTTGGCTGCCGGTTTGATCTGCACTGTCACCCCACATGATCCAGCAGAAGCAGTGCAGCTCTGCAGTTTTAATTGTGAATGAGCCAGGCATTTTTTACGGCCTAATGATGCCAATCCCGTATCAGGCCCCTGACTACTGTTGTTTGTACTCTGCACTGAAGGCTTGGCATTAGCTGGGTGGTGTTAGGTTATTAGTCTCTGGCGACTTGCTAGTGGCAAAGTATTTGGTCATTCTCCTGAAATCTTATTACTTCAAACTGGCACTACCACATGTATTAATATAATTTTGTGGTTTTACATCTGTGATCTCCATGCCCTGCATAAATTACATTTAGTTGTCAAAATGTAAGTGATTTCTTAATAGAAACAACAGAAATGTGGAAAATGCCTTAATTTTACTGTGGAGCAGGAGGGCATAAGAATGTACATGTGGGTTGCTACTACAGAGAGACTTAATTCTGTTTGTCTCACTGAGCTGCTTTTCAGGTCTGCAAATGGATGGGCACAAGATCATGATATGAGATCAGGGTGAGATTTCTGTGAGCCTCATCGTGTCCCTCCATGCCCAGTTACCTCTGGAAGGACACTTGAACTGCAGGCAGAGGAGAAAGCGTTGGTTCCTTTTAGGTATCTCTTGCCTGGATATGACTGGAGGACCAGAACCAGGAAATAAAGTTGAGTGTGTTTACCCTGCAGCGTAGGGAAAAGCTGTGACATCAATGGTGATATTTCAGAAAAAGAGAGCAGCAATGCTGGGATGCCTCTTGTGTATTACTGCATTGTAGTGGTGCAGGAAGCTCAGAAAGTGCCTGGAGAATGGCATCCCTTCACACACAGGTGCACACAGAGTGAGGCGTATCTTGTCTACAGAAGAAGCTCAGTGAAAAGTAAATGGTTTCATTTGCATAATCCTTGGCACGCTCTTTGCCTTTATAACTTCCTATTTTTATTTTTCCTTGTGGTTGTCAATACTGCTTCACTGTTCAAGAAACACCTACAAGAGTGTTCCTGTGGTAAATTGAATAGTTGTATTTCATGGAGGATGATAGTCACACAAAACAGTGAATTTCATTCAGAACACGTGTTTATTTTTCTGCATTCCTGATTAGGGCTGTAGGCACAGTTTCATGATATTTCTCTTATACTTTCCCCCTCTCTAAGAGTATCAAAGAATGGGTAAAGAGTTGCAGTCTCTAGCAGTAAACTTGACCTTAAATGATTGCTATTATTCATAGAGTGGAAGCAGGACACCTGTTACCATCAGTAGATTTACAGTGTATAAAGATTGCTGTATGAGAAGAGGATCATCAGAAAATCCGTTTCCTTGAAACTGCTGTGTGTTTTTTCCATTTTTGACACAGTCTATGTTGTTGTTCCTGGCTCTGCTGGTACAGACAAGGTGGTGACTGTTGATCACAGTGTTGCACAGTCATTCCTGATTATTGTCACTGGTGGAGTTGTACTAAGAGTAACAATAGCTGGAAATGTTAAGGGAAAAAATATTGCAGTAGACACAGCTGGTTAGTGCTGACATCTCACTCACTTTTCTGTGCACCATCTTCCAAAATTTGTTAAGGCACTGGTGATTTAGATACTGCATCTGTTTTGCCATTGTTAAAACATTTGTTCTGGAATCAGACTGAATAATGCCGGAAAACAATAGAGTGTTTTCTGAGCATAGCATGTAACCTAATGTAATTATGGAGACTGAAGTCAGAAGGATTGGAAGCAAAATAATGAAAGAAGACTGGATATTTTATAATAGGATGAGTAAGTTTGTTTTCAAATTAACATGAGCTTTAATATGAACTTTAAAAATGATTTCCTGTTTTTGAGATCTGCTACTCTCTATAATTGTCACTCATAATTATAGTTCTGATGCACATGAAATAGATGAGGAAGTTGTTCTTGGGTTCTAAACAGATGTGTTTGTGGAGGAAAATGTTCTAGGAGTAAACAGGGGTGACCTGTACAGTGTTGAACAGAATTGTTGTTTCAGTTTTCTCATGTCCTTGCTTAAAGCTTCCTAGACCTGACTTCAACAGCAGTGTAATATTTGCAGTGATCATTTCTCCTGGGATGCTTGAATCACAAATGAAGCAGTAAGATTTTGATCTTGGATTGTGTGTCGTTCCTGTCCCTGGGGGAATTGTACTAATTGTTTAATCATAGTGAGACAGGGAATTAAAACTAAATTGCAAGGGGGAAAGAAACTGGCTGTGCCTTTTTTTTTCTTTATCTGTCCATGTGGGTTTTTTGTTTCCTTTTACTTTCAGAATAGTGCTGAGGATGTTACACATTCTTTTCCTCCTTTCTTCATTATAAGTTAAAATCTAGTCCTGTGTTTGAGTTTGTGCCTGTTGCCTCAGGTCCCTTCACTGGGCATGGTTGGAAAGAGCCTGGCTCCACCCTTTTTGTACTCTCCCTTCAGGTACTTGTATACATTGATGAGATTCCCCAGATCCCTCTCTTCTCCAGGCTGAGCAGTCCAAGCTCTCTCACCTTTCCTCATAGGAGAGATGCCACGGTCCCTTCATCATCATCATGGCTCTTGGCTGGGGCCTCCCCTCTTAACTCCTTGTGTAAAAGTGTGATCCTACACTTCATTTCAGCTGTCAAAGTTTGTGTTGTGCCTGTGTTTTGCTCTGCTGGCACTCTGGGCTCAAGGGCAAATTCTTCTGAGAGAGGTCATACGAAAATTGGGTTGTCCCTGGAAGGAGCACACCCATAGATCCAAATTTATAGATGGGCCGCCGAAGATGTTTTTCAGTTAGCGTTACTGTATTCAGAAATTACGGAGGATAGCGTGATATTTATTCCCCCATGTTTTTATTTGGAAGGAGAAATACTTTGAACAAGTGCCCAGAAGGGGCAAGAACTGTAATCCTCAGAAACTCTTTTTGACACAGCTCTTAAAATTCAAGAACTAAAAATAATGTGAGCCCATAAAAGCTGCCATCTGACAGATGGTTTCACACTGTTTTGTGTAGTCTTTCATCCTGAGTCTGTTGAGCTGGGCCTGAGAGAGAGCTGCTGGATGAAGAACGATTTCAAATTGTTGCAGGCTGTTTTGGTAGAGATGATCCATTTTAATATTCATCCAAGTTCTGTCGCTGAAGCCTTTGCAGGCCTGCCCTTCAGGTTTTCTTAAAACTGTGAGGTCCAGGTACAGTTTCACATGAGAGGTAGGAGTGCTTAAGTATTTCTGAGAGTGTCTGTGCACAGTGGGATGGATTGGAAGACGTAATAGTTGTTCCTTCTGTCTAATTTAAACATCATGGATTACATCCTGCTGTTAGGTCATAATTGTATCTCATACAGTAATGACCTGGAATATTAACCTGCTTGAGATGTAATAGCTCAGTCTTACATAGCTTTGAATTTTTAGCAAGTTAGCTGTTTGAAGAGTATCTTTATTAAGCATGCTAATGAAGTTAATTTCTTTTTTTTTGCATTAGCAAAAATTCTCACCTTTACTACACGCTGTAGAGTAGTTGTTACAGTCCAGGCTATTAAGCCAAGATTTGCTTTTTGTGCTTGAGCTTGTAAACGGTTCAATTTCTAAACAGCAACACACCGTATCAGTACATACCAATTACTGCTTGCCATCCCTCTGCTCTGTACAGATTGAGGAGTTGATAAAATGTCTTCTATTTATCCTGACCTGAATAATTCAATATGTTGCTTTTCTTCAGAAAAATAATCTGGATAGAGATGGTTGTACAAATGCTGTTCTAGCAGAGAAATAAGCAGATAAGCACTGCAATAATGTTTAGTGATTCCTTTTCACTTTTCTTTCAGAGTTTGGGACAAAGTTATTAGTGGATCCTGCAAGATTCTTGTTTTTGTTGCTGTGGAAATATTATTAACCTTTAAAATGAAGATAATAGCACTGAATACTGCAGAAAAGATCACACAGTTTTTGGAAAATGTAAGTACTCTAATTATGCTTTGCATTACCTTTTATAGCTTATAACTGTTTCAGCCTGAATCGCTTGCCTGCTGCAGATGTGCCAAAGATATTCTTACATTACTGAGAACAGTCTAGCAGTATCAAGGTGAAGGGAGAATGCACAGCAATGAGAATAATAACTTCTTCTATCAGGAGGTAAGGCTTCCATAGAATGAAATGTTTTTTAGGCTTAGGGAATGTATTATCTATGTCTGTACAGAATTAACATTCCTTGTGATACTACAGGGTTTTTCTGTGAAAGTAAGTGCAGGTCAGGTTAGGTTAAGTTTTCTGGAGGTTTCTTAGAAGGGTTGATTTCTGGCAATGTTTTTTGCTTCTTGCCTGAGTGCAAATCTGTAGACTCAAGCAGTGTTCTGTTGACGTGAGCATGGGATCATGAACCTGACCCTGAGCCTTCCTGACACTGAATAGTAACGAGCCATCTCAGCAGGGCTGTAGGGTCCCAGTGTAACCCAGGTGAGTTAAATGAGATACAGTTTGTGGTCATGGATGGCCAGTGTGAGTTATGCCGGGTGTCAGGGATATGGGAACTGTGAGATGCCTGGCTGCTTATCAGCATTTTGGAAATAAAAGCTTTTTGTCCAAAACCTGGCTGTAATATGGTGTGTGCAGGACTGAGGGATGGTGGGATGGGAGGACAGGGAGATGGGATTCTAGTTTTGTTTTCTTTTTTATAAAGAGATAAAATCTAAACTGGAAATTGAAAATCTTTATTTTAAATTAAACAGTCTAAATGGAGTGCCCTGACCAGGCACCTTGCCTTGATCTTTTGTAGATTCCTCAGGACAACACCGACGCCATTGTCAGCAAAGCCGTGGATCTGTGGCGCACGCACTGCGGGACTCCAGCACACTCAGTCTGAGAGCTCTCTTGGCTTGTGACAGCTTGGGAAAAAAAAAAAAAGACTTTTGAAAAGACATTTTACCATCCTAGTGTGATGTTCTTCATTAACCCTTTTGTGTAAAGATGCTATCAAAGCATGGTAACCAATATGTAAATATTTTTCAATAAATACAGGTGGAATGAAGATACTTAGTGGTGGTTGATGATGTCTGAAGTGTTAATTGATCATCCAGCTACAGTATTTTGATTGCACAGTGTGCTCTCTTGCTTTTGCAGAAGTAAACCTAACTCTTGAAGCAAGGTAAATAGATTTACTTGTAATTTTAAGATGTTGCAGTATGCCAGCTTATACTAGATATAACCAGTTACTACCTGGATGTGTTTGTACGGTGAATTTGCTGAATGTCAGCCTGCTGGGTGGTGAACGAGCATGCTTTTGTTAGAAATGTAATTGTACTCTATTAACACTGTAAATTTTCAGGTCAATGAAGCTTCCCAAATCTGAGGTACAGGACATCACAATGACCAGGGTGACATCCTTTTCCGAAGTGTTTTAAAATACTTTCTTTTTAGCTGTCAGACAGCTTTCTGTGGCTGTATCTCCTTTGTTCTTCATGGAAGATATTCTAGAGAAGTGGATCTGTGCAGGTATGGAGAAAATCAGGGGGATGAGCCAATATAATTCAGAATCACAGCCCAGTAATAACCGTTGCTTCTGTTGAGTGCTCGGCTCGAAGCTGTTGTAATTTGATTCTTGTTTGGTTTAGATTTCAAAATAAATTCAGTACAGAAATGTAATTCATGATGTACGTAAAAGTAGAGTGATTAGCCATAGATAGAGGTTTACTGGGGAACTGATGTTTTTCTTGTAAAAGTGTAAAATTCTATTTCTACCTCTTGCATAGACCACGGAATTGTACATAAAAATGTGTTGCTTAGCTGTTACTTGATTCAAGCTGTTACTTGATTCAGCTCTGTCTGCTGAGTGCCAAGGATGCTCACTGCACTTGAGAGAGAGTGTTCAGCTTGCACGGGGTGTCGTGCAGACTTGAAATGCTTTAGAAACTTTTGTTTTAAGCTGGGTCATGTTTACTTTGCAGCAAGTTAAGTGGGGGAGCCTGGGACTCAGCTGGGGTTACCCCTAAAGTCCTGGGGAGATGATCTCTGATGGATACTGAGACCTTGCTGTTGGTGTTGCTGGAATGCCTGAGTTCAGCCAGTTCAGGAAAAGCGTGTTTGTGTCTGCTTTGGAATCCACTGTTGTGCCTGCACTGCAGTGTAATCCACTGAGTTCACATTGGATGGGCGCTTGCTTCCCTAGCGCCGGCACGGGAGCTGGGTAGGGTGGACGGGAAAGACACAGATTCTGTTACCAACAGCCCTGCATTGTGTAACATGCAGTGCACAAGTGTCTCAGATAATGGCCACGGGTGCAGTCTGAGAGATTGCCCACGTGAAGGTTCCCCCCCAGCTGCACACAATTCACACAACCCCAAAGGTGCGGGTGCGTCACTGGGGCCTTTACACGGTAGATTACTTGGTCATTTAAAAACAAGCAGCGATGACACTGGAGGTGTTCAGCAGTTTCAGTCCTGAAAGGGAATCAATAACTCATATTCTGTGAAGAGAGGTGCACTGGATTAGAAATGCCAGTCTGCATTACTGCTTCCAGGCTTGCCAGTGAGTGTTCCTCCAATTAGTGTTTGACCGAAGGCTCCAGAAGCTTTTTTTAATTTAAAGAAGCCTTTCTCTATCAGTAGGCAGGCCTGAAGCTGCACAGAGGAGAGAGATCAACTTCTACAAAATCACAGAAAGGCTGAGGTTGGCAGGGACTTCTGGAGTCCATGTGGTCTGATCCCCCTGCCCAAGCAGGGCCACCTGGAGCTGGTTGCCAAGGACCAAGCATGTCCATGTGGTTTCTGTCTCCAAGGAGAGGGAGTGTAACACCTCTTTGGGCAACCTGTACTTGGTCATCCTCAGAGTAAAAAAATACTTGTTTTTCCACATAAGCAACAGCACTTTTACTTAAACATCCCATTATATGTTGGATGGATCCCCAAATGCTGCTCCACTGTAATGTCCAGCTGAAGTTTGTGTGTAGCTTTTTCAGTTCCGTGTACAAAGAAGGATCAGGAGTGTTTCTTTAATGCACAGGTCATTCATTGTGGGCTATGCTGAAGAAGGGGAACTCTCAAGGGAGTGCATGGTGGTTTAACTCCATCTTCCTTCACTGCTGGTAAGAGGCATTTGTGTGTCTCATAGTGGATCCGCTCACAAACTTAAGCTGTGGATTTACGAAGGAATCAGTTTATGCAGAAAATGCCCTGAATTCCCAATAGACTGGAAGTATGAACCTGGCTCACTTACACTCAATTTTTGGTGATTGCTCAGTTGCTCATACACCCAGTGGAACATAATGCTTTAGCTCAGAGCCCTGCTTCCCAAGAGAGCAGAATGGCACAATGGGAGCTTCCACTGCCCCAAGCATGTGATCGTCGGGGGAAAGTTGAGGCAAGACACCTCCAAAGTCCTAGCCTGGAGCGGAGTCCACTGTTTGGGAAGCCTGGGTCTGTGCCTGCAGTGATTGTCACCAGCCTGGGGTTGGTTGTGAGCAGTGGTTCTTGGACCTCTTGAACTAAACCGGTGGTGTCCAACTTGGCACTTCTAATGGGAAATCCAAGTTTGGTCCTTTATCTACTATGGACTAGTAGTTCCTAACACAGAATGTTTTGATGTTGCACATAGTTGAGCCTCCCACTGAAATCCTTGGCTAAATAAGGTGAGGAAGGGTTTATCTTTGCTATTTGTTTTCTTTTAGCTTCTATGTCATCCAGGAGGAACATGAAGACAAGTTACCTGATACTCATTTTTCCTGAGAAGCTTGAAAATGAGGTATTCTTTATTTACATAATTTCTCCTTGAATGGCTAAGTATGTAACTGCTTGCTACACACTTACTTGTTCCTTTAGACCTAGCTGGTAAGCATTGGGTTTTTTTTCTTTTTTTTTTTACTTCCGTCTGCTTTTTATTTTCCCCAGAGACAGCACTGAAGCATTTACTTTGGACAGTGAAAGCACTCCCCCTCAAGCTTTGCCCTGCCAAGTATCTTCATGTGCTTTGCAAACAAGAAAAATAAGCTTAATTTGGTCCAGTTCTTCCCTCAAGCCATACTTTCTCTCTAGAGAGGTTTAGAGTGGTGCCACATGTCTGTGCTCTCCCGTGCTGCACGCACCAGTTATTTTCCAGCTGATGTCCAAATGTGGTGGAAACTCCAGATAAGCAAAGTAATGGCAGATGTCAGAGGATGATGCTTGAAAAGTGATGAGTGATTTGAACTTTATTAAGGGGCCTGACTGCATGGAAAGAAAAGCAGGAGAGCATGGAGACAAAAGCAGCTGAAATAAAGTAATTCAGAGGCTCATAAAGTAAGAGTGACACAGCAGATTTCTGTGGACAGGAGATCACCTGGCCTCCACATGGGACAGCTTCAGCTGATGTCCTTCTGAACACCACAGCTCCCGTGGCACAAATTTACGTAAGAGCCAAGCTGTTGTTCATTCTGCCACTTGGGGGAAGAATTCCGTAAGCAGCTTTGTACCATTGGAAGGCACTGCTGGCCCGTGTGGCCTGAGGGTGGTGTTGCGCCG
Source organism: Corvus kubaryi (assembly GCF_017639235.1). NCBI lineage: Eukaryota > Metazoa > Chordata > Aves > Passeriformes > Corvidae > Corvus > Corvus kubaryi. The sequence goes on from NW_024582014.1 coordinate 31,980, forward strand.
CCGGCACCTCGCCCTGACAGCTGCACCAGAAGCTCCCACTGCTCAGGAGCAGGGAGCTGGTTCGTCCCACACAGACCATCTCGACGGTGGGACCAGAACATGGCCATGCTGTTGTTTTCAGACTTGGTTGTCTGGGAACCTTGATCCGAGGAGTGAAGGGGAGAAATGGAGGTGAGGAAGAAGATGATGGCAAAGCAATCCATGCACCTGTGCTAAGGGACTGGGCTCTTAGCCAGGCACTGCCAAGCAGCAGAGTCTGTTTGTGCAGGTGTGTCTGTTAAATGGAGAATTCATGTTTTTCCAGCCTTCTCCATTTCCTGCCTACAGATGGCATTGGATTGCAATTTGATTGCCAGTAATTACATGGACTTCACTGAAGACACACACATCCCTTCACTTAGACTGCTTTTAAGAAATGCTTCCATTAAAACAGCGAAAACCCATCCCTTTTGTAGAGGTCTCAGTGCAAGAGATTGGACTGTGTTCTCACGTTCCCTGTACAATGTTTTCTCCCCAATATTTTTCTTGTTAAAGCACAGAAATTACCATATATAAACCACTATATACTGCTGCTATGGAAGCCATAGCTTGATGTGGGGGAAGGGGGTTTTTAGACAAAACCTACACTTTTGTTTACTTTATTTACCCAAATCTCACTGGCTAGCCACAAACTCAATGGCTGGCAGAACAGAAATGCATACAAACACACAAACAAGGATTGTGAGGTAGGTGAAAAGTTGACCAGATGGAAGCAAACCAAAAATGCTCGATAGCAGAGTTTTGATCATGTTGTGTTTCCCTATCAGCAAGGCAAAGGAACAGAATTTGGTCAGTTAAAGTAGATGGATCTTTAATTTTTGTGAAATCAGAAGCCTCTATCTGTCAGGGGAGGGGAGGTGCTCCCAGCTTCCAGTTACAGTGAGGATGCTGAGTGTCACTCATCTCCTCAGGGTCAGAATGTTTTCACCATCAGCTCCAAGCACTGAAGAGCCTCAGCAAAGCTGTCACCTTCAGTACTTAATGCAGGAGGCCAGCAAGCCTGTTGAAGGCATGTAGTTGTTCTTGTGAAGGCTTTTCCTCCTCTTTTCACTACACAGAGGCTTCAACTTGTCACAGCCTGAAACGCTGTGCAACCACTGAAGCTACTTGGGGGAAAAGGGGAACAAAAAAAAATTGTACAGGAGTATGTGATATGGATGTGCAGGAACAGCCCCTCTGCTGAACAGCAACAGCGCTTGGCTGGTGCTGCTTGGTGGCTGCACATTGGCTCTGGCAGCTGGCACTGGCAGTGCACAGCCCGCACCAGCAGCATTGTGGTGACATATGGGGTTCGGTTGTGGGGTTTTTGGATGCCTGTGTGTGTCTAGTGCAGACTGCTGGATTTGCTCTTCACTAGGGTGGTACCAGGTACCACTTCAGCAGCTGAGGTACCACTCATCCTTCCTTGCTGTGCTGAACCAGCCCAGAGATGGTGCTCAGGGCTCATCTGATCTGTCCCACCCATCTGCTTGGGAAAGTCTCCCTCTCCTGCTTTGCTCCCATGGAGGTGTGGGTGAGCCCGGCTGGTATCCTTGACTGCCTCCATGTGTTACAGTCACGGGGACAGAGGGTGATAAAATACACAGGCACTGGAATACTTTTTTTTAAATGAATTTTTTTAAGAAACTGCATACATCAGAGACAAACAATAATTTAAATACCATGCAGTTTCAGTATGTACAAAAACTAGGACATAGAGATCCAGTTTAATTTTTTCTAGTTATTTACATCATTTTCATACAGCCATAATCTGTTAAATTACAATACTGGAAGAGCACGATTGACAGCCACCACACTCACTCCTATACAAAGACAAACTATATACATACACTTGGATATCAACTGGAAAATGCAACTGGTGCAGGAGTAACTGGGACACACAGGAACACAGGAAATGTCCCCGTCACCTCCTCTTTGTTTACAGAAGTTGTTCCAAGCTCGAGCAGACTGAACACCCGGGAAAAATAATCTGTCCCCTTTTTCTTTCCTGATTTTTTTATTAGCCTAGTCATCTCCCACAGCTATTTATACAAAGTGTTTTTATTTGCAGGCACATTAGGGAGCCCCCATTCACGTGTAACTATGGGTTTCCACCTTGCCCATCTATGTTTATGAGTGCAAGCTTCACTGGGCATGTTGGAAGTGCTCCCCCCCCTCTCTTGGTTTATAGTGTTTGCACTGCACAGGTGGTGCTGTAGGAATAAGGAAGAGTAAGTTTGGTGAGTAGTTGCAGTGACGACAGAATGCAATGGTTATACGTGTATTAGGATGAGATATATTTGTGTAATGGGCTCACTGAATGGTTTAACATAAAATAGCTGAAAGTCTATTACGTTATTTCCCCCGCCTCTTCCTCCTCTTCTGATAATACCCAGAGTGTTCACTAGGAATTGCCTAGACACGAAAGTTGGCCTGAGCGCCTTCCCAGCAAACCTGCAGCCTGAAACTTCTTCACCCTGCAAGTACCTACCCAGTGGGGTGTAGGATGGGCAAAAGCCACAATGACCACATTCCCTCTGAGTCAGAATTGTGTCAACAGGCCCCTGCAACCCTCTGCTGGTGAAGGTGTGGGTAGGAGGGTGATGTCACTATTGGGATTCCTAACTGTCACTTTTCCCAAACAATCAAAACTTTTTTGTCCAGATGCTTAGGAATTGCTTTTTCAATCCCCATCATCTCCCCAGCCACCCCTTACTCCCCATTTCCTCTTCATTATTCCACGGGCTGCTGAACAGATGTCAAAACACTTGCACATTTTAAGTATTCAGGATTAGGTAGATTATAACAAAAACGCTTCTATTCCTTGACTTTAGATTATTGTCTCTGGAGACGGATGACTGGAAGAGCCATTTTTGTTCCGCTTTGATTTTTCCGTTCTCTAAACCGGCTGTAATTTCTTTATTACCTATTAATCTCCTCCCAATCAGAATGAGGATGACTCTGCTAACAGAGTCTTAGCAGGAATGTCATCATTACATCCTACACATAATCCAGGTCAAAGGGAGAGAAATCATGACTGTTTGTTGTTTGGTTTTTTCTTTACCCCCAACAGAATCACAGCTCCTTTGCCATGGCAGAGATGGCTTTCACAGATGTGAAAACAATTCTCAAGAAACAAGATTTATAAAAAAAGGGACCAGCAGTTCTCCAGTCTGTGTGCAACTTCCCATGGATTCCAGAGGTGGGTGTGCACACTGAGGATATGCTGCAGTGTTCAGGCCCTGAAAGGCTGTTGTGGAATGCCTTGATGAAGGTTAACTTTGCAAACTGCCCAGACCCATTGAAGCTAAAAGCAGATGAAGCATCAGTTTGGTGATACTTACTACAGTGCCAAACACCTTGTATGGCTTCTTTCTCTTCCCCTTCCCCCTTTTCAGGAATAAACTCTATTTGCAACTAGGGAAAAATATGGCAATTCTTCCACTTGTGTCCTGGTGTCTGCTCAGCCAGGAGTTAATTAAAAACAACCCCAAAGAATTAAGAAAAAAAAAGCATGGCTGCATGGAGCTGCCCTGGGGACAGCACAAATCATGGGGCAAGGCTGAATGTGGCAACTTGCTGAGTGGTCAGCAAGGACCTGCCATAGGCTCATCTGGATGAAGGTGCTGGGGAATGTTTGGCCATCACCCAGGACTCGGATGTTACGTGTCTCAACCAGTGTTTGAGGGTTTATTTTTGGGTGCCAGACTGGGAGTGTGGGCACTGCTTGGAGCTGTGCCCATGAGGGACGGTGGCAGTGCCCAGGCTGACCATTCCCCTGGGGATTCCGGCACTAACAATGGACAGCAACAGCCTGTGACTTCCACCTCCCTCGTCTTAATTTTATTAATAAAAATCCAACAACCCCTCACCTTTCCCTCCCACTAGCCTACCAAGTCCTGTGATTTCTGTCACCACTGCTCCTTAAATGGTGTCCCTTCCATTTCACAGTGATCCTCTAAGCTAGCAATGCCAGGGCAGATGTGAGATCCATGCTGGGAACACAAGGATTTGTTGTTCTTCAGAACAGCTCTGTTGCAGAGCCCTTTGCTAGTGCAAGGTCTGCGCAGTCAAAAGCATAAAGGTTTTTTTCCCCTTTCTTAAAGCTCTGATGCATTCTTGTAACTTGTGTGCATATGTATGTGAATGAACTTATGAACAGGAACCCAAGGTTTTCATGAAGATAACCCCAAAGCCGTGTATTCCTGGCTGGTACGTTAAGTGCTCTGCCTCTGCTGCACTGAGCTGATAACACTGCACATTGAAGGCTTCCACTACTGACGAACTTCTATCTAAAGCAAGTGTGAGCTGGTGATACAGGGATCAATCACGGTGTGTTTCCTTAGAAATCATCACCCAGTCTGGGAAGCACCAGAAACCACCTGGTTTTTACTTTCCTTTGATCTTCCATCCTCCAACAGCCAATCCTCATTTAATAGCTAATAATCCATAGCATTGTAAGGATGGCCATGGATGAGAATGAAAAGCTTTTGCTTGTCTCTGATGGAGAGCCAATCTGCGAGGCACTGAGTGCCACCACCAAGTGTAGATGGAGGGCGTCACCCTCGCTGCCAGCGCTGTTGGGGCAGGCTGGGTGCTAGAGCCACTCCATGGGCTACATGCAGGTTCTTTGGCTGTACTCCTGCATCCAGAGGAGTGAGATGAGGCCTGAGAAGAGGCAGGAGTGTTGGCACTACACTGCACTGGCCATTAAATGCTCAAGTGTGAGAGGCTTTTCAGCCCGCAATCAGTGAAGGGCGGTGTTAGCATGGCACGGGGGGAGCTGGACAGGGAGCACAAAAGAGAGGATAGATACATGGAAGACAGTGAGAAACGAAAAATCAGTTAAAGAATAACAGAAATAACAATTCTGTAGTAAAAAACTTTGGCCTCTCTGTTCACACTGTCAAAGGAAAATAGCCATTGTGGAAGAAAAGGTGTCCTGAAGTAATAATCTGGAACTTCTTACAGTAATGTTGCTACAGTGCTTTTGGCCACCATCCCAAAACATGGCATAATAATGTCTTGTAAGAGCTTGCAAGGAATCCTGACAATGTTTGCCCCAGCTTGCTGGCATTATACTAGTTAAGGACTTAATTCTGGAAGGGGATGGCCTAAGTTCAGGAAAGCACTTAACTGTGTTCAGGTTCCAGTAAGCCTGTCAGACATTCTTGAAAGCAGTGAGGCTGTGTGTGCTTCCTTACTGTAGAGCACACGCTTATGTTGGCAAGTAAACCAGGCCCAGAGCGACCAGCTCTCCAAGCTCTGCTTGGTCAGTTTGTGTGTTAAACCACTATAAGAAAAATAAATTAAAACCAATAAATTCAGAACACCTCTGAATTACTGTCCTTATGCCTCAGCTGTGGGTACCAGTGACAAGTCCCACCATCCATAAGAATGCCCCAGACTCCTTTTGTTAGGCCAGGTAACACGCTTTGTCATGCTTTGCTCAGTGTGAGTTTAGGATCAGTTCTTTAGACACCTGATACAGAGATGGTAGATATCCTTCATGGAACCTCCAGCCCCTCCAGTTGCGTGTCCCTCTGCAAAGCTGGAGGGGAATCCCAGCCTTTCCTGCTGCCAGGGGCACGTTGGCTCTCACACAGTCACAAGGTTTGGGTGTAAGACAAACTACAAGCGGAGCAGATGCCATGCAGTGACCCTGAAGAGATGGGTTTTTGCTTGCTGGTCCTCAACGTTCTTGTCACTTACTGCTAATGGGCTCACAACTGGGTTTAGAAAATTATACTTCAAAGAGTTGGAAAACAAACAGTTGCTAGAACTGAAGCAGCCTTCAGTAGGGAGTCCTGCTCTTTAGAGGTGATAATTTTTTCTGCTTGGATGCTGAACAATGTCTACTGATTGGCTGTAAACTTCTCCAGGGAAATAAATGCTTTTCTAGTCAGATGATATTCACAGACCGGCTGGCCCACGGAATAGTTTCGCTCCTTCACCATCCTCATAAGGTGCTCTCAGCTTGAAAGGAGTGTTTGATGTAAGTGCTTTAGTGCCATAGGGGCTCACCTTTTGGAGACTTCACCCAGGCCAAGTGATTCCCTAAACACCATTTCAGGACTCTCTAGAATTGATGACAGAGGCTTGTCAGGATGAGGGGTGCCTGAAGACAACAATGGTTGCATCACCAGCTGGGCTTGAACATGTATGGCAAATCCACATGCCGGGAAAGTCCTATACATAGATGCCAAGTCTTGGCATGATTCCCACCAGGGGTATTTTCTGTTACTGAAGCTTGAACCAGCAGGTCTGATGATGCTGCAGTACTCATCACATGTAAATACAATTCTCCTTTTCTTTAATATTTATTTTTCTACTCTTTTTTTTTTTTTTTTTAAAAAGGCAGTTCGGAAGATTTACATTGTACGTAACAGGGAAGTGAATAATACCAGCACTTATGGTTCCTTTTAGCTATGTTTTGAAGATGGCATAGTAGTCAGGTAGAATTGATCTGCTACGGTCTGTGAAACCTGAAACGCAAGGGGAAAAAAAAAAGAGAAACAGTAAGATAATATCCTCACATATATATTGCACATAAAAACATTGGAGAACTAATTGCTACAGTGACACCATTAGACAGTTCAATTCCTGCAGCACTGACATCAGCCATGCTGGCAAGAGGACCCAAAGGAGACAGACACTCACACTTCCTTGGTCCTTGCCAGACTCACAGTTCATAGGCATAAGCTGTTTGCACCAAAATCTACCAGAGACATTCATACACTTTGGGTCCATCCTATGGGATCCCTGAGTGGGTGACAGCAGATCAGCTCACCCTCTTTCAGGCCATGCAAAGCCTGATTCTACAAAAATTGTCTGGTTTAGACAAACCTTATGCTATTCTGCCAGAAAGATTTACATACAGTTTAACTGTGATTATTCCTTCATGTTAGAGGCTAAAGAGACAAATGGAGCTAAAATGGCCACCCTTCCTGCAAGGCACCCTGTGTCAGAAGGCCTGGGTTTGTCAGATCTGCAAATACTTTTTCTAAGCTTTGATTTTTCAGTCTATTATGAATTAATTAATGAGTCCCACTAGTAAAGTGACACTCATTCTTTGCTCATGCCACTGCTTAATGACATGAAGAGCTCATTACCTTGCTAATGACTCTATAATGGTGATATATCTAAGTTTATTTAAGGGAATTACTCTCTTTTGTTTAAGCATGCTTCCTTCAAGTGCGTATTTCCCCAAGCCACTTGTCTAACCAGTAAGTCCTACTGTTCTTCAGGCAAACCCTTATTCCAGTGTCTGTTATATGAGCTATGGCTCTCTGTATGCCTGGCCCAGACTTACTGAGTCCAAGCTGCTCAGTGGCTTTCAGATACAAACTTTAAAGGGTCACTGCTCACTCTGGAAGAGAAGGGAAATACTGCGCAGAAACCTGTGAAAGCCAAGCAGATGGACAGACTTCTGGAAAACTAAACCAGTCTGTAGGTTGCAGAATGCTAAAGGCTTCATGGAATTCAACAGAACCCTCAATGGAGCTTGACTACTTGTAGCAACACCCCCTTTAAAACAGCCTCATCCTTTCTACATTTGTCACCTCGCCCTGGAGGAGCCAAATGTCCTTCAAAGGCTCAGTCACCAGGGTCAGCAGATCTAGGCCAATTGTACATCCTAAGGCTTCTCCCAGACCTTGTGGCTCAGGAGCAGCTGGCTTGTCTCTAACAGCACTCTGTCTCTACAACCCCCAGTGCTAGCATCCTAGCACATGCTAGGATGGAGATGGGAGATCGTTTCTGCAAGGTAATATATGCATAATACATGTGGTGAATTTTAATATAATTATTAATTTATACACATAAAAATCCCCTAATACAAAATTAATTTTGCCTTAAGCTTTTCTGTATTTTTCCTAAAAGTACCGACTGCATTTTTCATGAGCACTGAGCTTATGAACACATTAATACAAGGGCAGCTCCAGTTTTGCACCAGATCTCACTGTCACTTGTCTTCAGTACCCCACACTTGTCTTTAAAGTCTAAAGTATTGATTTGCTAAGGCCTGACTTCAGCCCTAGCCTGTCAGAGAGGAAGGTGGTTGGTTTGGGCTCATGGACAATTAATTCAGTCTCCACCTTTAAAAAAAGCCCAAGGTGTAAATAATAGTGCCTCTCTTACAGGGTGGATCTCGCTGTGCCCCACTGTGTCACCCATGGTCAGACATGGAGAACAAGACTGAGAGATCTGTGGGTGGGAACTGCGTGGTGTGGAACAGCGGCACACTCGGCAGGGCTTAGCGTGCGCTCGTTCAGACTTTGCTACGTGCTCCACAAGGGTTCCCTGTCCTCCTTCAGACACCAACACTTTTTTTAAACTTTTGTTCTCAGAAGAGCAGACATGCAGCATGATGATTTTAAAAAAAAAAAAGGTTATACTTCATTAAACGGCACGTGCCTGCATAATGCCACATAATGGGGCAGCATGTGTTCGTCTGTGTGAGTTGCTTTTACAGCCTGTAATTCTAAATGTTGTCTAGACCTCATGGTGTGTTCAGTGCATGTTGGAGAAACAGCTGCTGGCTTTGTTTTTTTTTTTTTTGAAAACAGCAGTATTCATTTACAGTCTTAAAAAATTAATCTCCCAGCTTACCTTGTTAGATGCCTACTTAATTCATGAACTTCCATTTCAGAGCTTTTAAATTCATTAAGCTCTTTTCGAATGGCTGCCTGCAAAGGACAAATAAACTCATAAATGTATAAATGAGAGAGATCAAAATAAGTTCACTTTGTTCTCAAAACAGTATATTAAAAGTAAAGCAGATAGATAACATCAGAGAGACAAACAAAGACTTTAAAATGTGAAAAGGAACAGAGATAAGCATGTTCTAAACCACATAAAGGGAAGAGAGATGCTTCAGTGGAATGGCTCAATTTGAAAACATATCACAGACAATGCAGGTACAGAACCCAATTCTGGCTTATTATGTAAACCTTTACATATACAAAATCCAAATTAGTGCAAGCACGAGAAAAAAACCTGTGCACTGCAGTTTGTGAAACACTGTGATCTAGACTGGGCCCAGATCCTGACAGACTTATGTTTGAGATGTCTTCTGCCTCTGTTGGTGCTGAATTTCCTCGGGTGAAATTACCTAAAGCGACTCATCTTACTTGGGAAGGGAAGAGGGATACCTGACTCCCTGCCCTCTACTCTGCCTCGAGCTGTGCCCCTCTGCCCTGCTCCTCCCTTCTGACCCAGCTGTGCTATTTATTGAACTGATTCAACAAATTAACCCAGCAGAAAACCTGCCATGATGTGGGGGTATTCAGCCTCTGTGGCTTGTCTGTGAGGGAAAAGCAAACCAGGGGCACTGGCAGGAAGAGAATTATTGAGGAATAAATAAAACAGAGGGTGTGACTTGGAGGGACTCAGCTGCATGGTAGAGATGGTGCTCAGCACAAATGGCTCAAGTCTCAGGCCCAAAGTCAAGACCTCTGACAGCACTGTGATATTTGTAGCTCATGAATGATTTCACTGTGAGCATTTGGAGGGGATGTGCAAGGTGTCTGTTGCGGCGAAACGCTCCCATGGGTCCAAGGTGTGTGCACTGCCTTTCTGTGTGATGCTGAAAACATCAACATCAGAGGTGGAAAGGGGGTGTTCCAGTAAGTGGTATTTGTGTCTGTCAGGAATTTTTCTCAGTGAAGGAAATCTAAACCAGTATGAGCAGCATGAGCCCAAAACAGGACTTTTGCAACAGCCACTGATTTGGTCACCAACTACCTTTGCTTTGACAAGCCCTAAGTGGTGGATTTTGCAAGTATTTTTCTACAGAAAAGACCCTTTCTGCTCCTTCTGCACAGCTTTGGTTTCTTATTTCCCTTAGAAGTGCCTGTCAGGTGCTGCCTCATCCATCAGGACGGAGTGATGGCTATGCAGCAGCTCCAGGGCTGCCTTCAGCAGACCAATCTGCTACTGAAGTGACTGCGAAGGAGGCCACAGGTGCTGCTGACTCCTACAGGGACTGAGATCTATTACCCCTCCCTCCTTTGTCTGTTGGAGAGATGCAAAAATGTCCTTTTCCTTCTCCCAAGAGTCAGACCTGCTAAAGACAAACTCTTGATTGAAGGCAGTTCCCTTCACGCAGCACACAAAGCAAGATTTACTGGCAAACAGAAAAGCCCAGATTTTATTGCTAAAATCTGTTTTTGCAATAAATCTGGCCTGTGCTGACCAGTGAAGACAGCTATTGAATCACAGCTCTGGAAGAAAATAATCCTATATAGGATGATGCAGCTTTGTTTCAATCTGTCTGGCTATTTTTTCCAACAGTGGACATAGTGTTGAGGAAAAGCAGGTCATCTGAATGGCAGAAATCAGAATATTACCCACAAGACCCAAACAAAAACCAATCTGCTTCCTTATGCCATAAAGGGCATTAATATTAGAATGACAAACATCTCTTCTTCTGATGGTGCTTTGCTAAGAAGAGGTTAATCTGAAGGACTTAACCCTTTTCTCTGACTACTTAACTTGCACATGCATTATAAAAAAAGTGACATCAAAGCCTTAATACTAAACTCTTTACTAGGTTACATTTTATAGTGGTATTTAATGTTTGTTCTTTTCAGACACACAGGATGAGGAAGGACTTGTCTGGAAATCAAATCTCCATGTCCAGCTGAAGTTTCTCCATGCCTTTCATCCCAGACAGGGATCTCTCAAAGGCTGCAGAACCAATTGCAAGATCTATTCCCTCCCTCATCTACCAATTAAGAGAATAAAACTAAGTCAGTTCACTAATATCTTACCAAATATGGGGAGGTAAAATGAGAAAAGCTAATTTAACCCAGTATATTATGGTCTATGCACAGTCCAGAGGAAGTTTTTCTTTTTTTCAGATCAATTTATGCTACATTAACTTAACCAAAGCTAAACTAAAAAAAATCCCTCTATCAAGGAGGAGACCAATGCCACAAAACTGTACAAGTCCTTTGGTTGACTTATACAAGTATAACAGGCTGTCCTTTGTGAATAAAACCAAGAGCACCATAGATGAATGGCATGGCTGGATATTCTGCTAATTCTCTAAACATTGGACATCATGCTCTCCATTGCTGAATGAGTGAATTTCATGGCAAAGAAATAGTCAAGACTTGAACTCAGGTATCTGAAAGTCTTTAACATTAGAAGGGCATCATAGAGTGACTGTAAGATTCATGACTGAATCACTGAGCCTCATAGTCTTCGCTTCTTATAACATCCATAAAATCTTTTAGATCTTTTTCCCGAGGTCTCATTAAGACCCTCAGCATGTGACTGATATAATTTGCCAGCAATTTAATCCCTCTGCCATCAATGCCAACACCAGAGACACCATTTAGTGGAAATGTTCCACCAGTGCTCAGAGGGCAGTGCCATCAATACCAAACGTGTGTCTTCTTTTCATCTGCAGGTCTTGTGTGGTTTCAGTTCACTGCTTAAAATACTCTGTGGCAGAAATCCTGAGAAAAGGTCCCTGTTGTAACACAGTAGAGAGAAGTGACTTGGCTTTGGAGGGATGGAGGTACCTTTGCCAAATGGACCTGCTGGCATTTCCACACCCAAGCCTGTCCTGTCCTGGCATGGCCATTCTGGCACACACTCCTGTCTCACTGCTCTGCTAAGTCTTGCCAGAGCTCTCAGCTGGCAGCATAGTGTGGCAAAACCAAAACTGACAAATAACAGGGCTGTCATCAAGACCTTTCCTCAAGGGGCTTGGGATTCCTTCCCTCCCCTGGTTTCCATGCATACAGAAACCTTCTTGCCAAAGATTTATGCTTCAAACAAAGAAACAAACCTTGTGAATGGGAAAAAACCACAGGTGTGTTGGGAAGGAATGTCAGGTGGATGTTTACTCCTTGACAGCCATGGGACCTGTGAGACCCAAGGGATGCTGTTTGCCACAACATGCCCTGGCTGTTCAGGCCATGGCTCTCCCAGAGTTGCCCCACTTACTTTGTCAGCAGCTGTGAGTCGTGTCCAGGGTTTGTCCGCCCTCCTGTCGTAGTCTTGCGCGTCTGCCACTTCCACGTAGTCACTGAAGCGGATGAGGATCTTCCTCTCACGTAGCTCTTCTACTGTGGGCCTTTGACTCAGCTGCAGGTTTGAGGAAGGAGTGGGAAAAGACATCAGGACTTTGCCTTTTCCCTACAGAGTGCTGCTTGGGGATTTATTTTACTACAACTGATGTTACAGTAATAAGAGGGTTCGGACATTCCTTTGTTTTTTGTGCTTTGTTTTTATTGGCCTTTCACAGAATTGCTACCTGGGAAATGCCTCTTGTTAGAACACCTTGAATATCATCTCACCTTGCTGCCAGAGCAGCCCACTGTTCTTTGAAAAACTGAGACCCCAATTCCCAGCTGAGCTTGATCACACTTGGCAGAAACGAGATGCAAGAAAGTCTCCCAGTGCACTGATGTCCCAGGAAGAGACAAAGACCACGACACAACTTTAAAACTACCTGCACACACTGTGTACTTTCCAGCCTTCTGCTGCAGTTGTCTGTAGCTCTGCACTGCCTGGGAAGAGTCAGGCCAAGCCATGGAGTGGCTCCTGCCCTGAATTATGTGCAAAAGGTGAAAAACAACTTTCTTTACCATTCTGATATTCTGCAGACCTGTCCTTACCTCCAGAAAAGGCAGACAGGATGATTAAGTCCTCATTGAACTTTTTGCTGTATTTATTGACAGCTGTGGTTTGTGTCACAGCATATTTGACTTTTAGAAGTTCCTGTTGTATGCTACAAGCCAAAAAAAAAAAATGGCAAGGGTGGATTGTATCACGTCAGGAAAGCATGTTCATTGTTTCAATGCATTTCTTTCAAATTCCACAGCAGAATAGGCAGCCACAGTCAAAACTCCTCTTAAATTAGTGTGCTGATAGTTCACATGTTGCACAGCCAGCTACATGGGCAGGGACAGGAGTTGGCTTTCGGGGGCAATCCTCCTTGGATGCACAGCATGCTGGCGAGTGTCAAAAGCAATTACACAATTGTTTCTAAAGAAGGTGCTACATAAATGTGTGCATGTGGCTGTAGGTTAGCTGAAAAGTTTCACTGTTAGAGTAGAACATTTGTGACCAGGATAACATCAGGAAAAATAATATCCTGATAATAATTTCCTACACGGTATATAATGCTCTTCCCACTCACTAGAAGTAGATGTGTTTGAAATACTTTACCCTTGTGAAGGGTGAAAGGCCTAAATATTTAATAAAATGCTTGAGATTCTGTTCTGCAACATTATTTATGTTCCTGAATCCACCTTTCTTCCAAATTAAGTATCTCAGTTTCCCGCATTTTGTCGTCCAGGGAGATCTAAAACAGCCAGGATACTGAGTGAAGGATGAAAAATCCCTCCTTTCTTCAGCATTTGGGTGGAGCTCCACCGCCCTATCCTGCATCTGGCTGTAGGCGTGTGTGCTTGTTCTTGGCACGGTTGGTTGTCTTTCTCTTCTTTGTTTAGAAAAGATGATTGTGATGGGAGGTGGTAGTGGGGCTGCTCTCCTTACATCAGTATCCCTGAGCATGCACACACAAATTGGGTTCAAACACCTCATGTGGAGGTGGTCTGCAGAGCTGCACTAATGTTCTGCCTGTGAGATGCTCAGGAGAACAGGAGTGAGGATGGAAAAAAGATGCACTGACTCTTGTGCCAGTGCTCTGGCTGTGAAAGAGTCCTGAAATCCATGGCTGATATCACGTAATTCATGTGTAGCCATAAATCTACATATATTTCCATATATAAATACACCCACACAAAATATATTCAGTACATTACACCAAAGTGCCAGTCTGATCATGCTAAGTGTAAAGAGAGAGACAACCACGTTAAGTCATTTTCTAAAAGCCATTAATTAAAGCTACATTATTTGAATGGTTAACAAATTTCCCTGCCTTCTTCTCATGCCATTGCAGAGATTTCCAGTGACCTTCTAAGTGTGAGGGTCTTGCAGTATCTTTGGGCTGCCCAGAGCTCCCTTAACTCTTGAATAGCTGGGGAACCAGCTTTGCAGGACAGACTGCAAGCAGCCCACTGCAGGTGTCTGTTCAGTGTGTGTCCACGTTGAGGGCACAGCTCATCTGAGATCTCGCCTTGCAGTTTATTTTTATGATGTGTGAGCTGTGGTCTCTTGGGTCTAAATTGCTTAATGCTACAGAGTCCTTCTCGAGCAACGCCTGAGAAGGAGCTCTTCTAACAGACAGAAAGAATAGGGCACATTCAAAAACTCCAGGACAAGGACATGGCCAAGGGCTCAATGTCCGTGGCATGAGAAATGAAGCAAACCCAAGCACCACCATCAGGTAAAGTGGAGGGGGACTTACTCTTGCCACTCTGGTCTTGGGATTTAGTCAAATGTAAAATGCTGAGTTTGCTCCATTTCAGTCACAAGGAAGCCTGTTGTCTTGGCACATCATCATTGCCTGCTCTGTTACTTCATTAAAACGTTATAGTTGTTATTTAAGGAAGAAACCAAGCTGAAAAATTACAAACGCTAACCAGCAGCACACACAACCCCCTCTCTCCTTTGCTCCCCACCTTCTGTGGCAAAGACATCGGAGCAGGATGTGATGAAAATGCCCTGAAGACCTTTCCCTCTGACTATAAATGCAGTTTATCCAAATTAGCCACTAACCCTTTTTTCTTCTCTGACCTTTCTCCTCCCCACTGCCTCTCTCTCACCTCTCTCTGATGAGTCCCACCTCTCCCAAGAGTTCATTATTTTCAACAGCCTTTGCTGGTGCAAGCCAGCAGGGGCCAGTTAAAGAAAAGCTTGAACATCTTCAAGCAAGGGAGACTTTTCCCAGAGAGGCACCAGTGAACAGAGAATTTAAATTGGACCAGGGCAGGAATTTACCAGGAGCAAAGATTTCAGATTATTGCATTCATTTTAAGAAACAGCCACACCTCTTCAGTTTCGTAGTCAGTATTACAGCTCTGAGAGACTTCATTTTGGAGGTGGACCTCCGAGAAAAATAAGCTATTGGCAGGGGGGGATAGGAAGCAGT
>NW_024582015.1:0-47009 GCF_017639235.1 Corvus kubaryi
GGGGGGGGTTGTGAGTGTAATTGCCATCACCTTTGCCTTGTTTCTGGCCTGTCTGTTAAGTTCAGCATATCAGAGTAAAATAGATGGGGTTTGTGCTTGGAGGTGGGGATTTTGACGGAGGGAGAGGAAGAACGAGGTTTAACACTCAGCTCTTGAAGGTTTTATGATATGGCAAAGACTGAGCTAGTGCCTGTTGGAGGGGTGTGTCCTAAGGAAATAGCTCCTTTTGTTTTCAAAGGATGCAAATAAGTCCAATGGCAAGCAAAATTGGGGCATTGGACATCCTCCCCCACTCCTGCTGCCTGGAGATCCTTTCTCCTAAATTTTCTCTTACTTCTGGATCCTTTCACTCCTTTTTTTCTCCAGCACAGCCTGAAGGTCCTCCTCCTACCTCCCCACTGGTATTGTGGAATGTTTTTGCCTTCCCAGTCCTCAGCTGTCTCCAGTGACTTCCCCATGCCTACCCCCATCCTTGCTCCCATCTGCCAGGAGCTGTCTGCTTATCTGGTGCTCCTTTTCTCCCCTGTATATGGGAGTATCTAAAGTCTCATAAGATCTTGTTATTCCAGCCCCTCTGTTGCTGAATAAAACGTCACTTGGGTATGAAGCAGAAGAAATTCTGGGATCTGAGGGAAGATTTATTGCCTCTCTGACTGATGTGTAAAAAGGATAGAGCATTTCCTACATTGCCTTTTAGAGCAGAGCACACAGAAGGGTGTTGGATTCTACTTGTGTCAGTAGTGTTCCAATCCCAAGCACTATGAAAGTATGTAAATTTGAGGCACCAATCTCTGAAGGAATGGGAAATTATCATCACTTACAATGCATGCTCCCCTCAGATCACATAATCTTGTAAACTGTATATTTTTCATATATATAAAAATCTACAGAGTGGGTATATTTTATACAAAATTTACAGTGTGGTTTCATCACAGAAATGTAACATGTTAGCAACTTCTATTACTACCACTGCAATTAGCATACTGTAAAGATGTCCTGATGTTTATATACGCATAAAATACTCTTTATCAGTTTTAATACACATCATTTTCTTAGTCTGAAGATAAGAAAAGCACAAGGCAAGGAACCATCAGTGCCTAGGTCTTCAGGAATTATAGTTTAATGTTTGCCTTGCCCTCATGAGTAAATGTAGTATAACCTTGCTCGGGTTTCCAGATCACCGTCTCCAACCAATCAATTAGGCACTGAATTAGAATAGGGCCAAATTTCACGGTATATCCTTTCCCATCAACTTCAGAGTACAACAAGGCCTACTTGTCTTTCAAAGACTAAAACACAGAAATCTCTGCAAAACAACACCTGGGGGAGCAATTACTGTGAAACAGTGTTGGAGATACAGTGGGGTTATTAATACAGCGTTCCAGCGCACAATATATAACTGTAAGGTAAGTGCAAGTGCAAGAGCAAGTCTAAACATTCCACACTAATGAGGCTGCACAAGTGCTAAGATAAACACTTCCAAAGCTGTGTCAGCACACTGAGACACTTAAGTGTAGATTTATGAGCCCAAGTAAAAGTTCTGCTTTTAAAACAAACTGCAAAAATGTAGGGGAGGGGGAAAACCTCTTGCCATTTTCCCTAGTTTTTGAAGAACCAAGGCTTCCACAGTTTACCCTGGCTTGTCGTGCTGTTTTCTGGAGCCCCTATTGATTAGCAGCTATGCAGGAAAAACAATGGGTGGCTTGTAGCCATAAATATTAATCAGAAGAATGTTAAATGCTTTGCATTGTTCTCTTTGGGAGTGAAGAGTTTGCTGGGGCAGGGGTTATTAAAACATGCTGCTGTGCCAAAGAGAAGACGCACTTAATGCCTTTGCTATTTATTCCTGTTGGGCAGTGGAAAGCCCATGTTTCAGAGCTGACACAGGTGATGCCCAGAACAACAGGGCTTTACACCAGCATAGCTCCAATGGGGTGACACAGCATGGCTCTTCTGTGACTGGGCAGCCTTTCCTGGGTTGGAGGCTGGGAGAAGGCGCCTCTCTGCTCAGTCTGCTCATGCCCATGTGCCTGTGCTGGTTCACAGCTGCAGTCACCATGTTCAGCATGGAAGGAGGAAATTTCCATCAGGCATCCCTTTCCATCAGGCGTCCCCAGCAGGCAGCCCTTGGAGTCACCAGAATTGTCACCTGCCCCACAGCACTGGCTTAGTCCAAGCTATAACTCATGTCCTGCACACATTGCCTTTTCTAATGTATTTTCCACTTGGGAATACTCCAGCTAGTGCATTTAGCATCACAAACCTTCGTGTGCACCACATCTTTGCTTTAAAATTAATCATTGCAGCTCCACAAACAGTTCCTGAGGGATGAGGTAGGGCTGCTGCCAAGCCCAGGGCACCACTCCTTCCTCTTGTCCCCAGCTGCCTGTTCCTGCCGTCCCTGAGTACAGGCACTGGGGAGAACGTGTGCAGCCACCTGGTTAACACAGTCATGGATTTAGCTGAACACTAACATTGTGAGGTTTTTACTAGGTTAGTTTTCAGGCAGAACAATTCCCTGGTCTGAGTCATGTCGACAGAAATTTATGCCAGATCACTCTAACAGCAGAATGTAAATAGAAACCAGGTGTGCTGACTGCCAGAAATGTGCTTTTTTCATCAGATCAAAGACTTGGTAGAGTAACTACAGAATAATAAACAGGACCAAAAGAAAAGCTAATAGAGGAAAAAAGTTCTGCATGTCCCTACAAAAGGATATACGTGTAAGCGTTTCTTCAGTGGCCCCCTCTCCCATACACGGAAGTGGTGTATATACAGATTCTAGAGAAACGTTTCACAGCCTGCTCCAATCTGTTTTAATAACTCTGCTTTTCACAGTTAATCACATCTTGCAGACTAAAGGCTTTTGCAGATTATCAGATCCCATCCAGGCAATGACAACAGCCTCTGAATGCAACCAGTGTTGTCACTTGTGCTAGTAAGTTTTACATGGTGTTTCAGCCAAACCTGGAAAAGCTGAGACCCAGTTTTCAGACTTTGAGAAGGCAGAGATAGTTGGAAATGGAAATGGTGCTTGACAAGCTTCTTTGTTTTCCCAATGCTATCCCTAAATTGCTAGATTTTATATTTTAGCACTCCTAGTCAGTGGTGATAGCTATGCACCTTATGGAAGTACCTGTGATGAAAAGATGCCTTCCATTACTAGCTGTGACAAGCTCTCCAGCTCAAGAAGGAAAGTAATCAGAATGTCAGAATCAGGATAAAAAGCAGATTTAGAAGAAACCAGAACATTCCTGGCTCTGATGATTGTCTATCCTGTTAATTGTTAGAAACATCCGAAGCATGATTTCTGTCTTAGATCTACTTATATTTGTCTAGATCCTTTCTGTGGCATTGTTAGGAAGTTAGCACACAGTAGACACGATTCCAACTAAGCAAACTGCTTGAAACCACTCTCTTTTTTGGTGATTATGAAATTAATAATTGGCATTCTGTGCCAATAGTCCTTAGTGGCAGAGGATGGGCCTCGGTGCTTCCTCTGCTGCTGTGGATGCAGCCGAGTGTTGAGGACTGATTGGCAGAATGGAAGGATGTTGGGATTACAAAACTTGTGTGTTAAGAAATGAGTCTGTGTCACAGTGTGAGGAAATGCAGGTATAAGCTGTGCCAAACTCTTTCAGCACAACATTTTTTGTTAAAATTGACTATTTTTCCATTCATTTTCTATGCCTTTTGCGTGCAGTTCCATGACAGGAGAAACAACTTTCTGGGAGATGTCCTTCCCTTCTGGCTACAGACCCTGATACCTGGAATTAATTCCTGTCTAGGCCTACTGCAGGACCAGGACCTCTGTGAAGAAGAAAGGACTAAGTCACTTGCTGAATTGACAAAGCTCCCAGCTATCCACCCACGCTGGCAAACTTTGTCTGTACTGCTTCACATGTATGAAGTGTCTTCTAAACATTAACAAATCCCCTCAAAATGAGCTGTTGTGATTATTCCCATTTTGCAGCTGGCAAGGTGGAGGCAGAAGTGAAGTTGGTGAGATCACTCTCTAATGAATTTCTCTTTTCTCTGAATATCCTACTTGGATTATTAGGTTTGCTCTGTCCCAGTGTCTGAACCTATCACTCAAAATGTCACTTTCAGAGGGCCTTCCAAATGTCTAAGATGATAGAAATGTCCCATTCCAGACCAGGTTGAAGCTCAGGTCTTTATGGAATTCCAGATCACTCAGAAATACTCTTACAAAGAGCAATATTTTTTTATCCCTATTTTTAAGGCAGATTTTGGTAGGATTTTCCTCCTTTTATGGACGAAGTGGTGAGAACTATTTAGCTTTATAAAATGATTTTTATATTTTTTACTGTGAGGATGGTGAGACACTGGCACAGGCTGCCCAGAGAAGTTGTGGATGCCGCATCCCTGTCACTATTCAAGGCTAGGCTGGATGGGGCATGGAGCAACCTAGTCTAGTGTAAGGTGCCCCTGCCCATGGCAGGGTGGCTGGAATGAGATGATTTTTAAGGTCCCTTCCAACCCAAGCCATTCTATGATTCTATGATTTTAAAACTGTAGTGCTGGAAGATTTGAAATTACAATTCATATTTCTGTTTGTAACAGGATGCCATTGGCTTTACAAAGAGGGTACATACCATTACCTTCACCTTGTCTTTTGAAAATTAGAGATGAATGGCAACCCACACTGCTCAAGGCCATGAAGAACAAGTCTATGACAGCCACTTCCACATCCTGCTGCTTTAATTTCTAGTTCCCTTTAAATAGTTCTCAAACCTAATATAATTCCCATTCATTATAATTAATATAATTAGTCATATATAATTAATGCCTAATATGCAGTTGTGGTTTGTGAATACCAAATAAGCTAAGGTTGGCTGCACAGTCTGTATTCAAATTCATCTGTTTAGAACAGTGCTAGCACCACCAAAGCCAATACCAACAGCTTCGCAGCTATGTGAATGCATGTTGTGCAGTTCCATCTATGGAGGGGAAGGTGAGACTGCACTCTCCATGCGTTGATTTTAAAACCAAGCTGACAAAATTAGCAGCATGTGCTGACCAGAAAATCACTAGGTAGCGCAAAGCTGCACTTCCTGTTGCGTGTTTTGAGAAAGGATGTTTGACGAGTGTATCTGCCTGCACCCTGTGGCTCACAGTGCTCAGCTTGACAAAGATTTCTGGCCCCAAATCCTTCAGAGAACATTGCTTTCAGTTCCCAGCAGCAAGTTCTCAATGGTAATGG
This sequence comes from Corvus kubaryi, assembly GCF_017639235.1. NCBI lineage: Eukaryota > Metazoa > Chordata > Aves > Passeriformes > Corvidae > Corvus > Corvus kubaryi. The sequence goes on from NW_024582015.1 coordinate 5,225, forward strand.
CTGCAAATCATTGCAAATGGCTGCAAATCATTGTAGAGGCAGATGATAATCATCCTGGTGTAATTTGGAAATTGTCCTATGATTTTAACAACTTCACATTAAAGCAGGACATTGACAGTACCTCTAAACCCCACAGGAATGCAAATGTAGAAGGCTGACAGAAAATCACCATCAGGAGAGAGGTGGAGGCTACTTTGTCCTGTTGCAAAATAAACGCCAGTTCACCATTCCGGCTTTACCGCTTGTCTTCATAGACTAAAACAAGCCTGCAAAGCATGGTTGATATGATTTCGAGTCATTAATTAGTTGCAGCTCAATCCTTTGTGAATGCACTAGAAAAGCCCTCTGAGCTTCACTGAAATCAAAAGCCTGCTTGTGCACAGGGCTCCCCTCCCCCTGGGCAGGCAGGCTTTCTGAAAGAGAGCGATTAAGTGATAAATTATTCTTTGGAGGTACAAGTGCTGTGTCTGCTGGGTTGCTTTGGTTGGATCCTTACATCAGTGGTCCCAGTGAGGCCACTGGGTTGGGCTCCTGCCTTTGAGCCTAGGCAGCAGGGTGGAGCTATGAACTTGTTTCCGTGGCCAAACCTGCCGGCAGCTACTTGGGTGCTGTTCTCAGCTCTGGTTCTGGCCGAGGAGGGTAGAAATGGGGTGCAAAGCTTGATCATAAAGTAGTTTGGGTTAGAAGGGACCTGTAAAGCTCATCTAGACCAATTCTCCTGCAATGAGCGTGGACATCTTCAACTAGGTAATTCAGCCCCCCATCCAACCTGACAATCAGTGTTTTTAGGGATGGAGCATCCACCACCCTGTAATCAGGTATACTTGGTTGAGTGAGGAAAACAGAATCTAAATGTCATATTCAGCTTGTGACCTTGAAATGGCTTCTGGACACATTTGTGGCTCTGCTACAAAGAGAAATACTGCAAAGACTGAAACCCATTCCTAATTCCTACTTGGTTTTGCATTTTGTCACAGATACCTGCATATTTTTGCCTCACCTCTAACCATATATAGCGATCATAATAACTATACCTCATCCAAATACCAGAACTCGATTGGGCTCCTCAAGACATCTTATTTAATTTTCCCACTGTCCCTAAACTGACCAACCTTTGTCTCATTGTCACCTCATTGTCCTTTCTCAATTAAAGAGTAAGAAATGCAAGACAATATTATTTGGAACTGTTTATTAGTTACTGTGTAGTGCCCCAAACGTGCCACGCTCAGTGACAGCACAAAGCGTGTGTTTGGTGCTATTTAAAAACTTGCAAGCCTTTTTCAGGCAAAAATGTCAATCTTAACACAATTACTAATTGGGTTGGTAGAAGAATAATTAGGGCAGGCACAGCTGAGGTTACACAACAAATCAAAGTTATGACTAGAACTCAGAAGACATTATCCTAAAATATCACTAACATAATCTTAAAAAAGCCCCTTTACATTTGGAGCAAGCAACTGCAGTTGGTTATTTCCTTCATAACTGTCTCGCAGTTTCTGTGTATCTTTGCAGACAAAACCATGGCACCTCTGAAGAACACTCTTTCTTTAGCAGGATGAGAAAACAGAGAAGTAGGACACATTTGAACTCAGATTTCCAAGTTCAGCCGCTCCTCTTGCTATTTTCAGCCCCGTAAGCCTTTTCCTTGCTGTCATTTGGAGATGTGTGTTAATGATTACAGGGACAGTGTTTGGTCTGCTTGGAGACAAACCTGCCTGTTGTGCTGCCATGCTAAAATGAAAGGCTGAATTCCCCTTTGATGCCAAACAGCTTTATAATTTTTTTTTACCTCAGAGTGTTACATTTTTTTCATCTGACTTCAACAATGAATTGTTGTGAACATTAATAGCGCCAATATTTGCATTTTTCTCTCAGGTAGAATGTAAACAGCACAGTGATGCTGTTTTGGCCAGGAAATGGGGCCAAGCTTTTCCAGGTCTGCCAGTCTTCATAATGAAAAGGTTATGTGAATGTATAAGTAAATTGTCCTTTCCATTAACACAGCCCTACTCTCCATCTGGAAATATTCATGCTTCTGAAAAAACAGGAGATGATTTCTTAGAAAAGCTGAAATGACCAAACTTGTAACTCCTTTCCTGAACATCAATCATTTCCTATTACAACAGGAACAAGGGATGGTGCATTAGCAAGCTGAAAGTACACACTGAATTTGATATGCTGTGAAGATATTACCAGACAAGTATCTTTTTTTAAAGAAAGTATATCTTCCATCAGTTTAGAGCAAATGAAACCCACAGGAAAACTCCACTTATTTTTCGTATGTTACATCCTTGTGTCATAATGCCATGCAAATATGGACCTCCACACTGCATAAAATTGACATTCCATTGCTTTGCATTTTCCACTTTTTTTGATAAATTCACATAATGAGGTGTGCTTCTGATCTGTAGTTCTGATCTGTAATTCCAGTGACAGGTCAGTCACACAGCACAGGCTGAAATGACTTTCCAAGAGCAGCACATCATTCACAGAAAATTAGTGAAGCTTTAACAGCAAAAGCATTGCTTTTCATGAAGAAACATGGACACGATGCAGTCCATATTTTGCAATAAAATACATTAACAATGCCTGTTTGGCTTCCTTCTCATGTGACCTTGTATGTCAGTGAGTAATTCACTTGAGCAATATAAAGATATCACTACAAAATGCAAGCACAGTAATACAGTCACAGATAAAAACAAGAGATGCAGGATGCTAGCAGGGTACTAATTAGTTTGGCTCTGCTATCTCAGATAATTCCAAGCCAATTCCAAACCTGTTTCCCTTTTATCTTTCATGTGTGCTACCTTTTCTGATGTCATTGCAGTTTAAGAGAATTCAGTGCTTAGGTTATCATGGTTTGGATACATGCCTAGTTATGTATTATTGATTAATGATGTATTAATCAATTTTATTATAAGCACAGACCTCCACTTGGCTGATTGACACTAGCAGATATAAATGATTAAATTCTGCTTTCATTTACAGTGGCAAGAAAGAGATTCTGTCAATAGGAATGAAGATACTTTATGTCCCTAGACAAGGGAAAATAGGGTCATTATTTGGTTTATGAAAATATAAAATGTTTTAAATTAAATATTTAAGTCATGAGTCACTTGTGTGCTTTACAACACTGAGTTACAGCATATAGAGCCACTTGGCAAGTGCAGGTGGATGTAGAAGGGCAGGTAAAAGATAAAAAGGCTGTTAGAGTAAGAAAGTCCAACCCAAAAAATAGGTTAGTCAGCTTTGGTTTGCTGTGGATGTGTCACCATATAATAATTGTTCTAGTCATTAGCAGTTCATACTTAACCTATGCTTTTAATTTCATTTGTGTTTTGAAAAATCTCAAATTAAATTCTTTAATTTATTTCCAACTGACCTAAATATTTATGTAATATTTGCAACTGATCTCACTATAACCTATGATGTTAGAAACAGGCACCATTAAGAAAATCTCTGTGCGTAAGAAGCTTTCTATATAGGGGATTTTAAAACTTTACTAGGGGAAGAACATTAATTTTATTGTCTTTCAGGACAGGTATTGATTTTATGCTACACTTTTATGCAGCTAAATCTTTCAGAACCTAATTTTGTTTAGGATTTTTTAGCAATGGCGTAACATTCTGTTAATATTCTGTATCTCCTGCACTGTAAATTAGTGCTAAAATAATTGTGTGAGCTTCATGCTTTTTCAGAGCACCACTATAGCTATGTAATACATCCTGACAAGGCCAGAAATGAATGATTGAAAATTACAGAGATTTAATTTGCAGTAGCTGTTTCCTGCGTTATCGATAACCGTGGTTAGCTCCCAACACCACCGCACAGCTCTCATCCCGAGACAAGTGCCATCTATCGAGAAAAGATGTATTTGAGTTGAGGAAGCCCCAAACGACTAAAACTGGAACCAGTCTGCCACCTGCTGCTGAGTAGAATTATTTCAAGGTTTGCTAGGACTTGCACTGACCCAAAAAACACCACTGCTGTGTGAGCTGGGTTTGACAAAAGCCTTGCCCATTCTTCAAGAGTGTGCTTTCTCCTTGGCTTCAAAAGTGTGGGGCAAGATTAAAATATTGGGACTTTCTGTGCATTTGAAAATAGGCCCCATAACCAAAGCAGCTGCCTTGTCTTCTCTCCTTGGCACTGGGGAGGCCACAGCTCGAGTGCTGTGCCCAGTTCTGGGACCCTCAATTCAAGAATAATGCTGAGGTGCTGGAGCAGGTCCAGAGAAGGGCAACGAAGCTGGGGAAGGGTCTGGAGCACAAGTCCTGTGAGGAGTGGCTGAGGGAGCTGGGGGTGTTCAGCCTGGAGAAAAGGAGGCTCAGGAGGGACATTATTGCTCTCTGCAGCTGCCTGAAAGGAGGGTGAAGCCAGGTGGGGGTCAGCTTCCTCTCCGGAGTTTCAGGTTGGACATAAGGAAGAATTTCTTCAAAGAAAGGGTGTCTAAACATTGGAATGGGCTGCCCAGAAAGTGGTGGAGTCACTGTCCCTGGAGGTGTTTAAGGAAGAAGTGGATGTGGCACTCTGGTCTACTTGACAAGGTGGTATTTGGTCAAAGGTTGGACTCGATTATCTCAAAGGTCTTTTCCAACCTAATTGACTCTGTGATTCTGGTACTTCAAAACCTTGCTGCAGCTAGCTCAGGCACTCGATGGCCTCGGTCAAGTTTCTGCTCCTGAGAAGGGGCCACGAGCTGAAAACTCTGCTCCTGCTGCAAGCAGCTGTCTGGTCCTTGCAATCGCACAGCGAGGGGCTGGCAAGATCTCAAACATAAGCATCACCAACAACTACAGAAGAACCCTAGCCCCGAATCAAAATCACACTACTAGTTTGACGCCCCAAGGTTTCAGCAGCACAGGTTGGTTTTCGAGGCTTTCGGCAGCGATATGTAGGTCCTTTATCTGTTTTGAGGGGCGGGATAATTATCATCCCGTACTTTGATCCCATGCACCCCAGTAAACCTTGGTTTTGCGAAATGCACTTCGCTTCCCAGAGGTCTCTCTAACTAACGCGTCCCTAGGAGTCACCGCGGATGGGGCAGAAGCACCGAGCACACGCGTTACAGCCAACAACGCGGTGCAGCCCTCAGCGCACCCCGCGCCATGCGGGCAGCCGGCTCTAAGGGACGGATGCCCTCTGAGGGCAGAGGATTGAGCTGGGGGGGTGACGGGGAGCACAGGCCGGGTGCGTGAGGAGCCCCGTGAACCCGAGAGGCTGCGAGACGCCCGCCGGAGAGCCCGCGACCCCCGAGCGTCCCCAGCGCTCCGCCCGCCGCCGGGGCGGGACGGGCCCGCGCATGCGCCGCAGCCGCGCCGCGCTCCGGTCGCGCCCGCCTGCCCGAGGTGCCGGGGGGCGGCGGGGCGAGCTCGGCGCGGCCCGGGTTCCCGGGGGTGCCTTGATCCCGTGCCCAAGTGTGCCCGTGTTTTCCTCTGGGACTGTGACGGAGGCCGGGAATTGAGCCCCGAGGTACGGCCGGGTGGGGGGGCCCTCCGGCAGGGCCTGCGAGGGAAGGGTGCTCGGTCGGCGGCAGAGTGCTGTGGCTCCTCACCCCGGGCCTGTGCGGCGCTGCTGCTGCTTCACCTGGCGTGACACTTAATGATACCATGGAAGCCTCTACTGAGGCCGAAAATGCATTAATTGAAGACAGAACGAGTTAATTGCACTCTTCTGTACAGCACACTTCCAAGGAGCTGGCTAAGGACTTGTTTCCCCCTTTCTTTTTCCAGTTTATTGAAGATAGATTTAAAGATTGGCACAATGGTCGTTTGTCTAGCATGAAAATACAAATCCTAAATTGTGAGGGAGTATATAAACTATCTTCCTCCTTTTACCAATGAGTAAATAAAATGTACTGCTGTTATAGTGCTAGTTTAAAATTATTAAAATAGTATTCCTGACTAAGAGGTCATGCTGTTACTTTTCAAATTATGTTTAATATTCCCATTCTGTTGTTACTTTTCAAATTATGTTTAATATTCCCATTCTGTGTCTCCTGACAGCTTTCCACAAGTGGTATGGGCTAGACGTGGGTTCTTTTAAAATTATTTTTCTAAACAACCTTTAATAAATTCAGCTTTTCAAAATTTGAAAATGTAAATGAGAATCTGGAAGTTTTCAAAAGTAGCTGAGTGTCTATCGCATCTTAAGTCTGCTTTTAGACATGGCTGCAATGTAAACAGTGAGTGTTGTGATCACTGGACCCTTAAATGCACCATACTTGACCATCACAGTCATTTTCATAAGGATAGTGCAGGGCTGGAATGTGTTGCAAGTAATACTTATTTCTTTTTTCTCTGGTTTTGAAGTAATTTGGCCTATCTCAGAAAGCACTAATTCAGTTGTTTGCTGGTTTGTGTTTTGCTGTCTTGTCTTGGCCCTGATCCTACAAAGCACTAAAAGCAGACATAATTTGGAACACAAATAGGCCTGCTAGGTTGTCCTGGTTTGAGACAAATTCGGAATAAAGTCCGAATTTGAATGTCCTCTGGTAGAAAGCAGGTTACAGCCATCCCTCCCCCACCAGGTTCGGGAAGAAATTCCTCGGAGGAAAGTGAAAAAGGGAAAAAACCGATTTATTTAACAAACACGCGGGAAAAAAAAAAATTCTCCAAGTTTTGCTGCTGTCAATGGACATAAAAGTTAAGATTGTTCCTTGTCCTTTGAGTTAGGAAACAGAACTATCTCCTGTTTGCAAGCCTGCAGAGAAGAGAGAATTGATAGTTAGAGGGTTGAACTGAATTGAAATGTCATTTACAGTTGTTAGGACACACAGAGCACTCACTGGAATTTACCTTTGTTTCCACTATGGGGATGAGACATTTACTTGGTTTTAGCGCTGGAATAACAAGCTCAAGGCTGTGGCTGTTACAGCAGCTGGTAACAACATGAACATTTAATTCTTACCTGCAACTTAAGAAGAAACCTACATACCCAGCCTTATTCTTCCTGGTCACCCCTGTGCCACTGAGGCCAGCACTGGCTTGTTCTTGCTTCTGATTACCTTGGCTGGTGAGTATGAAGCTTAATTTTACTTACCTGGGTAACAGTTCTACCTGAGTAGGGTTTTTGTAGTCAAAATTTTGCCAGACTCGTAACTGTAGTTTTTATATTGGTTTTGAAGTACACAGTGTGGTGTAAAGTGTTAAGTGTTTCTCCAGCAATTTTAAAAAAAACTTCTTGAAAATTAGCATAATTTGCTATGTGGATAATTTTTTAAAATCCCTGTGTTTTGTTTGTAAAGTTGGTATCTTTAGACCTTGTTTAGATTAAATTACGTTTGTCATTGTTTATGTTAGTATGTGACAAAAAAAATCCTGGAAGATTTTAATATTCTGTAGGGTTTATTAATACTCTAGAAACTTAGTAAGCTTCTATCAGTGTGCAAAATTACTTGACCTTAAAGCAATAGCAATGTATTCTTGTAAGTCTTCAGAGGAATTAATTGTTTTTCCAGAAGGGATCAGTCATGGCTGACGACTCTCAGAGAAACTTCCGCTCAGTATATTATGAAAAAGTGGGGTTTCGTGGAGTTGAAGAAAAGAAGTCGCTGGAAATTCTGTTAAAAGATGACCGTTTGGGCGAGTTGATTTCACTGTTTCCTCTATTTCTTGGGAGTTGGGGAGGGAGTAATAGAAAATGTTTTCCTGATCTGCTTAATACTCATTTAAGTTTTGCATCTTTATGTAGTAATCTCTCAGTTAGTGCTAGCAGACGTTTCATTTTCAAAGATCTGGAAATCTGATTTTTAATATTATTATGGATTTGTCAGCTTGATTGTTTCTTTTTTCCCCTTCTCTCGTTCTCTGTGCCCAAGAAACTAAAAGCTTTTTAGGGAAAGCAATTTTAATCTGAGAATGCATCGTCTCATGCTGTCAATTCCATCTAACTTCAAAGCAATGAAGATGTTGTTGCTGTTGGTCCCTGAGGAGTGCCACATCTCTAACAGAACAGAAAGATAAATGTTGTCCCTTTAAAAAAGGCCTTAATTGTTTTGACAGTGACACAGTTTAGAAAATGCCTATAAAAATGGCACAGTTTCCTCCTGATGAAACCTGGAGTAGTTTTACTGTAAGTCAGGCCAACGTATGTATTTGTCAAAATTGTTGCACTTAGAGAGCACGGTCTATTCTTGGTTTGAAGCAGTGAAAGTATTTGTTGATAGTAAATGATGGAAGTGGGGATTTCAATCTGCAGCTAAAGTTTGTCATACTTAGCTGGATCAGAGATGCAGACCTATTTATAATTAATCATATCTAAATTTGTCCTGATTTTTTTTCCTTTTTACTTCTTTACAGATGTTGAGAAGCTTTGCACATTTAGTCAGAGGTTTCCTCTTCCATCCATGTATCGTGTACTGGTGTGGAAAGTGCTTCTAGGTATGAAGTATAACATGGAAGGTGCACTTTTTTCTCTTTGGTTTGGGGTTTTTTTTTGTCTTTAAAGGAGTAATGACATGGATTATTCCATACTACCTTGCCTACTGATAGATATTTAGCCTACTTTTGTATCCACCTCAGATATACAATGGCAATTATAAAACAAGTTTTTGAGAACTTTGCTGAAATGTGCCTAGGAGAGTGTGTTTCTGTATTTAACTTTGTAACATTATCCAAGTAAATGTATGAAATGGATTTGAAATGTGGATTATAAGAAGTCATCGATACCTGATAAGATAGTCAGTTGTGTTCCTGAAATAACAGACAGATAAGTTGAAGTAAAGTTGTGATTAATTTTAAACTGCATGAAGCATGGAGTGCATGTTTATTCTAAAGAGAAGCTCATGTTCTGCAGAATCTTGGTTTCTTATGGTTTTGCTTCTGGCTTTGAATTGTATTTGCCATTGCAGAAGATACAAGGCCGAAGACAATTTAATGGTATCCCCAGAAACTGTAAAAACCATAAATAGATGGTATTTTCCTAGAAGTGCACTAGTCAGGTGACTAATTAAAAAGTACAAATGACTTTGCACTAACTGGTTAAGTGCATTGGTTGACTAGATGCAACGTCATGTCCACTTGGAGACAGGAGGGGTTTAAAAAAAATATTAATTTTTTAATTCATTATTTTCCCCCTCCAATTTTCTAAAATTTGAAAGTTGTGGCTTCATGTTCCTGATTATTTGGATTTGTAAGCCTTTTTTTCGGCAAAGGTAGTAAATCAATAGTGCACAGAAGGGGCAAGATCTATTTACAACCCTTGAAGTTCTTGGCGTTGAACTGAGTAGTCCTACTTGATAAAAGCCTCTGCCATTAGGAAGATTATTGTACCCTGGGCACTAGTGAAGTAGTCAGCATCCTTTGAAATATTAGTAGTGGGAAATATAGCATAGGAGTTTTGGGCAAGTGACTCAGTACAGAATCCTTCAGCCAAAATTATAATAGCAAAATACAGTCTCTTTGCAAATTTTTGGCTCACTGCAGAGCCAGAACTTGGGCTGTTTTAGATAAAGGATCTGTGAATCATATGATAACACAAAACACCTTCTGAGTCAACTGCATGGAAACTTATACTGGTTCTTAAAAGTATTTTGTATTTTAAACCCAGAGTGATTCATTTCACAGCATGAAGTTGTCTCAGGGGATCTTTAGGTTGGATATCAGAAAAAGGTCCTTCACCCAGAGCGTGGCTGGGCACTGGAACAGGCTCCTCAGGGAAGTGGTCACAGCACCAAGCCTGACAGAGTTCAAGAAGTGTTTGGACAATGCTCTCAGGCACATGGTGTGATTTTTTGGAGTGGTCCTGTGCAGGGCCAGGAGAGGGACTCAGTGTTCCTTGTGGGTCCTTTCCAACTTGGGATATTCTATGATTTCAAGTATTTGTACTGTCATTCTCTGACATGCCTTGGGTGAACAGAGGTACAGGGGGGCTTTTCTTACGCTGTATTTTGGTGTTAACAGTTGTTAGAAAAGCTGGTATTGAGAAGGACAGTGCAAAATATCTCTTCCCTAAATGATTGGAACCACAGCCCAGTCCATGTCTGGTGAGAGATGTTGCATGTTAATAATTTAAGAAGAGGAAGTCTGTCCTGTCAACAAAACTGTCCCAGACATGTACCAAGGCTTGCTGATGTCCCAGGTGACATGGTGTGTCAGCAATGCCTCTGTTACCTTCCTGTTCAAGGATGACTCATGATGGTTTCCAGGCACCCCTCTGTTGTTTCAGCTTCTTTTTGCCTGCCTAAGGTTGTCCTCTGTGTTTGAGGAGAGCAGCTGGCAGTGTGTACATACAGTTATGATGTTGACTCTCTTTTGGCGTATCGTGGAAGACGTCTTGCTTTGTCCCAGCTTTTGAAATGCAGACAAGTTTGCAGCTGGAAAAGAAAAGATAATTTTTTGTCTGATGTGCTTGTTCCTAAACTCAGCCATTTTGTGGTTTAACACTTGGCAGGAATATTTTTTTCTTTGAAGGAGAGGTAAAAGCAGCAGGCAGCTTGTTTCAGAGCTGACTTTTGAAGAATACTTTGTTCTCATGGGTTTCTATGCTGGGAAGAATTCTGCTCCACTAATGATAGGGAAATGACATTTTTTTGCCTAGGTGTATGTAAGTTTTTATTTCTGTTGCAGGCTGTGACAGTTTTGTCATGAACATCAGTGCATGGCAAGATTGAGTCTTGAGTAAGGGGGAGGATTGAGTGAAATGTTGAGTATCTCTTGTGGAGATGCTGTGTGATTTTCTTTGCCTTTCTACTTAGATATTTCTATTTATTTTAGATTTTTTTTTCTCCCAGGAAACGAGAAAAGATATTAGTGTTGTGCTAAGAAAATAACAGATGTTACTTTGCAAATGAGTATGTGGCATTCTTAAGTTTTAATCTTTAGCTGATTCAACTGATTGATATTGGTTTTTGAATGTCATTTTAGGGAGGATTAATCTGTGATACAGTTGAGTAAAGACTTTTCTGGCAGTAAAGTAATACTGGAGTCTACAGTGTCTTTGTATTAGTTAATTGCATGTATATATTCTCTGTCATCTCAGACAATGTAGAATTTGAGAAAATGAACAGCTAATGTGTATAAAAATTCTGCACTGACTTTGTTTTCAAAATAAATGGAAGCTGGGCACAAATATACAACTAGTACAGTACTGAAAACTAGATAGGTATAAAAAGTAACAAGTAAGAATTCTCCTTACATTGTTTATATTTTTCTTTTAATTATTTTCTTTATTTTATTTTTGTTTTTAGGAATTATTCCTCCTCACCATGAGTCTCATGCTTTGGTGATGAAGTACCGGAAGGAGCAGTACTGGGATATTCACCATGCTCTTCGTGTCATTCGATTTATTAATGATTCTACCCCACAGGTTGATGTTTTTCTCCGCATACATCAACTGGAATCAGGAAAATTGCCTCGAAACATAGCTTTTCCACTGGTCAGTTGTCATTTTAACAGTCTTTTAAATACAGTACTTTATTGAACTTGAAACTATAAACCAGTGAGAAACTGAACTGCATGTCACCCCACAAATGCTTGTAAATAAATCAAGTAAGGTGAATGGAAAACAGAGAAGTACTAGTATAAAATAAGGAATTTTAGTCAAAGTGCTTTTCTCTTTTTCTTCCCCTAAGTACTTACGTAAGATTTCATGCCTTAAAATCTCTTGTGTATTTTGCCTGCTAGGTTTTAAGCCTTTTGTACTCCAGGGCACTTCAGTTTCTTTATAGCACTGAAATAAAAATTACATAATCTCATTGGAGCTCATAGGTTCTTACGTGTCGTGGAACAAGGATAATTCAGAGCCTGTGCAAGCAGTGATTTAAAGCAAGTGGCATAAAATATTTAAATTACTTGTTTCTAAATCTAGACGTTAGTGTACTGTCGTCCTTTTTATCTTGGTCTGAACTGACCTGGGCTTCTGTCAGGTAATGCACTACTCTGCAGTTCAGAGTGTACACCCATGTGGTTAAACAAGGCTGTGTTGTGATGGTAAGTTGGAAGTGTGATGATAAAAACAATGTGTGGTTCTTTTTGTGTAAGCCTCCATGAAATAGGAGATGGTTAAAGGAGCCACAGAGCTTTCTAAGTGGATTTCTTCCTCTAGTTAATGTTAATTTATCCATATTCACTCTAGCCTAGCTTAATTTGTAATTTTTCATCTGTAATCACAAATTTTGACATAAGTACTTAAAGAAAAGTTCAAAATTAAAAAAAAAAGTTAAAGTTAATATGGAAAATACAGTAATATTTTGAAATGGAGGATTACATGCAGCGTTCTCTTGTCAGAGGAGGGAATGTTTTCATACCTTTACCGTTTCCTAGGAAGGTGGCCATCCTACCCTGCAAATTTCCAGCAGAGAATTTTCCTTGGTCTTGGCATGTGATACAGTGGACTGAAGATTCCGCCCTTCTAGAGCAGTATTGCCTTCTGAGCAAGTGTTTTGTCAGTGCATCTCAGAGCTGCTCTCAGGGCTGTGGTGAGGTTTCACAGCGATGGTGTTTAGCAGAGCCACAGTCATTAGCCTTGTAACTCAGGTTTGTTTTGCTGCTGCAGAAAGCATTTGCTCTCTTTTCAGTGCAGTCACTGTCCCCTTAAACTTAGGAGAGGTTACTCTTGATAGTAATGCAGGTGTTTTATTGTAGAGGCAGAGGGAGATAAAGAGATGTCAGAATGATGTAAATATTTTGAAATGTTTGGGTAACAAACAGAAGTCTACCGAGTGTTTTGTGCATCTGAATGCAGAGAGTTCAAGTAGGGGTATGTGTATATTGCAGCAGTCTGTGTGAGAGACATATCCCAGTAGTATTTACGACTCTCCATATACTGAAGTGTGTTTTGGTTTTAAAAGCAAGACAAGTCTTACTTGCTCTGTTTCAATAGATACCTGCCATCATCATGCAGCTGCTGCCCAATGTCTTGTTTAGGAGTGTCAGAACAGCACTTCGTGTACATTGATTCCTGTTTTTTTTTTCCCTGAATAACAGAGAAAAGGAATATATGAATACTTTAAATTAGAATAGTCCAATACTTCTGTGTAGTTCACTTTTTTTGGCTTTGTTTTTCAGGAACCTGAAGATGAAGTGTTTCTTGCTATTGCTCAAGCAATGGAGGAAATGGTGGAGGATCCTATAGAATGCTATTGGCTTGTCAGTTGCTTTGTGAATCAGCTGAACAGCAAGCACAAAGATTCTTTACAACAACTGGTATGGAAAAAACACCTTTGTTTTTTAACTTTTGCGAGGAGAGGCAATCATAGAAAGCATTAATACAGGGAGACAATTGGAACACCAGAGGTGACACCCTTGGATTCTGTTCCACCAGCTGTTTTGAGAATAAGGGAGGAGTGCTTTTTGCAGGCAGGATTGTGCTGTCCTGTCTAATGTAACATTAGAAATTGTTTTTGTTTGCTACATGGTAATCCTCAATTACCTTTTTTTAGGTTGTCTAATGGTTACATTGTATCTAGTTGAATTATATGTCTCACAAATTGGTCACTTAAGAATTTTCTTTAAAGAATTAAAAATGCCAAAAGTTAAGAACATCTTGATGTACATCTGCTACTTTTTAGGCTGCATCTCTGGCACCCATATGCTGCTCATTGGATGATAGACAAAGCACAGTTGTTTTACTTTATAAATGGAGCAGGGTACTCTATCTTTAGAGAAACAGTATATTGCAAATTAGGTTATAATAAAAAGTGGAGTAGTTTCCTTTTAGCACTGATCATTTAAACACCATCGTAGAATATTCATTTTGAATTTCTGTCTTACTGATTTATAAAATTAAAGTTTGATTGTAATGCGTACTTACCAAAATTATGAAAGCTCTTGTAATTCATCAAATAGCCTTAAGAGATAAGGAGCTTTTAGTTAACAATATCCTCTGAGGTAAAAGTATCTAGTACATGTGCACCAGCAATTGCTGAATAGAAATTTGTTGTGGAAAATTATGCCTGCCCTTGTTAATTCTTTTTGAACTAAGAAACAGTTTTTAAACCTACCTCCTGTTTCTGTGAGTGGTACATTCAACTATAGCAGTTCAAAAGGAGCATTTGTAAAGAAGGTGTGTGTTCGTACTATGTGAAGAGTGCCAAGCGTCTCCCTTCCTAGGTTGTTTTGTTGTTTTTTTTTATAATACAAACAATGTACCAAGACTCAGGTGAGAATATGGGCAAAGGAAATGTTTCCTGCCTTTGACAGCTGAAGTCCTTAGCAGTTTGCCTAACTATGACAGAAAGCATAAAGGTACTCAAGAATTTATAATAATGTGTATTGTGTTACATTAAAATTTAAACAAGATGAGAAAATTATCTACTTGTTTATGCTTTAAATACTTCTGGTTTTTAAACAATCAGTGTCCAGCTTTTAATGGGTTGCACAGGGATTTGCTCTCAAAATGGATTTTTTGGGTTTTGCTGCATTGTGTGTAGAATTTTTTTGATGTGTGCTAAGGCGATTAGGTTTGAGGTGCATGAAACTCAATTTTACTTGTGAAGGTAGCAGTAATTAGTGTGTGTTTAATCTCTGCATTGCCTTACGCTCTGAAACACCTCCCTGCAGTAGGGAATACTGCATATCTTGGAAGTTCTGCTAGTGGTCAGCAATTTAAGGAAGCTGAGGTTGTTTCTTTGGTTAAGTACATAATTAGTTAATTGCAAAAGCCAGTAACACCCGTATTTTGGAGCACTTAAAACGATGAAGGTACATTATTTTAATGTTGTTTTATGCCAGTTGAATTTTTAAGGCTTGTCTTACAGTGTGCATTAACTATGAAGGTATTCTGATGTGAGTTATCTAAAATTTTCTAATTCTTTTTCAGCCAAAAATTCTGGAGCAGTATTTGAACATTGAAGATAACAGACTACTGATGCATCTGAAAGCATGTGCTGCAATGAGCAAACTCCCGTACGATCTTTGGTTTAAAAAGTGTTTTGCAGGATGTTTACCTGAGTCCAGTTTACAGAGGCAAGTTCTTTTTCTTTTCTTTCTGTTTGTAACTGCATAGTAATTTCAGCTTTTTGTCATCACTAGCAGGAAAAGAGCTTTCCATACTTTATCTGTAAGATTATGGTGTTAACTTTCTTGCTAACTTGGAAATTATAAAATTGGATTTAATTCCCCTTGTTACTGATGCAAGATAATCAATCTCTGTGTGATCATTTCACCCACTGAAAATAAAAAGAATGGAGCTGAGTATACCAGCTCATTCTGTTAGACACGTAGTGCCTCCTAGGATGTAGAACTCCAAACCCTCTGTCAGTGTTACATAGCTAAATAGTAGTCAGTTTTTGGGCTTTTTAACAAAAATCTGTGCTTAGGGAGTGATTGTAATGCTGTGTTAGTGTTAGATGAAAAAGATTTTGGGAATGTGTACAGGTTTTGCTGGGATAGAGTTAAATTTCTTCAGAGCAGCTGGTATAGGGCTGTGTTTTGGAACACAGGGATATTCTAGTTGCTGCAGAGCAGCGCTTACACAGCATCATTCTGCTCCTCACCAGCAAGGAGGCTGGGGGTGCACAAAGAGGACTGGCTGGGAGGGGACACAGCCTGGACAGCTGACTCCAGCTGACCCTAGGGATATCCGATTTCATGTGGAGTCATGCTCAGCAATTAAGCTGGGGAAGAGGTTGGCAGGTGGGAGCACTTGCTTGGGGACTTGCTGGCCATCAGTTGGGGTGGTGGGCAACTGTTCTCAGTTGCATCGCTTGTCTCAGGTTTTATTTTCCTCTCTTTGTTATGTTTTCCTTCTCTTCCTTACAATTCTTTGAAATTATTACTTCATTTTAATTATGAAACTTTTTTTTCTTCACCCACAAATTTGTTTCTTACGTCTACCCTTCCAATTCTTCCCCCATCCCACTGGGGGGTATATTAAATGGGTGGCTGTCTGGTGCTCATTTGCTGGCTGGGGTTAAACCATGACAGAATGTTTATTTTAAAAATACTAGGGCAACTTTAATATTACAAAATTAATGAAATAGTGGATTATTATCAGGATTCTACAGTTAGAAATAGGATGTTGAGCTTTTAGAAGGGAAAAATCCTTGTGCATGACACTTCACTGAAGGGCTTTTGAAATGAAGCTTGTGTGATTTCTCTAATTCTGCTGCCTGAGAACTCTTGGAAAGCAGGAAATTCAGGCTCAATGTAGAGAAACATCTTTTTGCATTAATAAGAGTTGCTGATAGCTGAACAGGATGTGGCACAAAGAAAACAATGGTGTAATTTTCAGCTGTCTGAAAACTTTGAGAACCAACAATGTTCAAGGGAAGTTTTACTTTGAGGGAATCACAGGATTTCAGTGGCTAAAATAGGAACCTAGCATGGAAACAGTGCTTTGTAAATTGCTTTGTAGAAAATGCTTTTATGGTGGTAAAGTTGGTCATAATCTGAATAGTGGATGCAGTGTGTGTTTGTTTATCTGGGACTTCATGTTCCGTGGAGGAAAGTGGAAAATGGCTGCTTTTAAAAATGTTTTATTTACCCTTATAAGAGTAAGATGATTTTAGGGAACAAGCGGTAAGATTAGAAATCATTCTCTCTGCTCTTGTTGGACCATGGTCTTTGAGGTTCTGTAGGTTTTACTGTTGTCAAGGATTATGCTTGAGAGAAAAACCATTTTGTGAAGGATAGAGACCTTTAGGTGCAACACGATAATTGTTATGTGGCAAGTTCTTCTCATCAAGCACCTATAAGGCTCCAAAATAGTCTTGTCTGTGTAGTGATTGTCTGTGATGGGGTGGTTGAAAGCTTTTAGTACTTCTGTGACTACAGAAATTATGTAAGCATGCATAGTATAGGATGTTTGTTACAGTTTAGAGCTCGTGTGGTTCAGTGTTGCTACTGGATCTTATGGCTGTGGACAAGAGCTGAAAGAGGAATTTGTATCAGAGCAGATTTGCTCTTGGAAGATGAGGGGTTTTTTTAAAATTTCTGTTGAAAATTGAAAATTTTATTGGAGATGTGTCATCCTGATGGTGTAAAAGGAAAAATCTAGATGAAGAATTTTAATTTTGTATTTCATCTTGCCAGAATATTTGGTTTCAAATATCTACCATTTTGAATCAGTTTTATTTATATAAAATATTTTGTCTAACCAGTATACATCTTTAGCATTCCCATATACTATTTTACCTTACTGAAATAGAATATTTTGATTACTTGGAATTTTTTAATACTTTTTTTCCCCCTGGAAAAGGTCAAAATACTGGCTTTTTGTATCACTCTGAAGTAAAAACAAATTTCAGTGTTGGTACTTCTGACGGCAGAACAATCCCTTTTCCCAGCAGTTCTTGTGGGAACATGATGAAAGTGCACTTTTTCTTGGCAGTTTAGGTTTCTGAATTATTCAGTTGTAATCATAATGGCCTTATTCGCTGAGGAAATAACATACTTCATGGGTAGTATGTGACAGATGAACTTAATTAATGCTTGGAGATTTGGTTTGGATTAGGATCTAGGAGCCCCAGTGCTTATCTGAAATGCATCCAAATGTCAGTGTTGGAACTGCTGAGGTTTGAAGGTCTCCAGTTCTCCTGTGAATTTTGCTTACTTTCTTGTCAAGTGAGAGATTATCTGAACACAGTCTTTTATGATCTAACTTATGATTTAGCACTGTACTTCTTAGAGAGGCTGCTTGCTTTCTATGAACTGTAGTCTTTTCTGCCAAGCAGCTTAATCTAAGTTTCATGGGTTTGGTTTTTTGTTTGTTTTCCTCTAAGGTGTACAAGACTTGTATGTGCTGTGCAGAAATTTACCTGATAATGGTGAGATGAAGTTGCACAATGCCAATACCTGACAGGCATTGTCACTCAGTATAAATACTATTCTATAGCACACTTCGAGTTAGACCATAGGTAAAAGTTATGCATCAGTTTAATTTAAACGGGCTTGGAAAATACATTCAGACAGGTTTCATGGGGAGAGTTTTCCTTTGGGCTTATGCAGTGTCTAATACACTTGGCATATTCTGTGATGAGCTTCTTAACAAACTTTAAGAAGTTGTCACATTGGTAGAAGAGAGGAGCAGACTGGCCATTTCAAAGACTCTGTATCCCACCTGGAATATAGACAGGGTGCTCCCTGGGAGATGAACGAGCCTGTAGCACAGGTTTGAGAGGCACAGAAAGGTGTACTTCTCTCTGAGACAGGGAGAGAACTGGATCACGCCTTTGTTTTCATACTCCTCATTGCCCTGTTTGCTTGATTCGTGCAGCAGTGTATCTGTTCATCTGTTTGGTAAGCCCATGAGTGGAAAGCTTTCCAGTGGTGCTGTGTGGGCCCTCAGCTGGAGATCCCTGCTCTTAAAGCTTGGGATCCTGTTTGTGGCTTCAGCTCTACAGGCAAAATGGCACTTTGGCTGCCGGTTTGATCTGCACTGTCACCCCACATGATCCAGCAGAAGCAGTGCAGCTCTGCAGTTTTAATTGTGAATGAGCCAGGCATTTTTTACGGCCTAATGATGCCAATCCCGTATCAGGCCCCTGACTACTGTTGTTTGTACTCTGCACTGAAGGCTTGGCATTAGCTGGGTGGTGTTAGGTTATTAGTCTCTGGCGACTTGCTAGTGGCAAAGTATTTGGTCATTCTCCTGAAATCTTATTACTTCAAACTGGCACTACCACATGTATTAATATAATTTTGTGGTTTTACATCTGTGATCTCCATGCCCTGCATAAATTACATTTAGTTGTCAAAATGTAAGTGATTTCTTAATAGAAACAACAGAAATGTGGAAAATGCCTTAATTTTACTGTGGAGCAGGAGGGCATAAGAATGTACATGTGGGTTGCTACTACAGAGAGACTTAATTCTGTTTGTCTCACTGAGCTGCTTTTCAGGTCTGCAAATGGATGGGCACAAGATCATGATATGAGATCAGGGTGAGATTTCTGTGAGCCTCATCGTGTCCCTCCATGCCCAGTTACCTCTGGAAGGACACTTGAACTGCAGGCAGAGGAGAAAGCGTTGGTTCCTTTTAGGTATCTCTTGCCTGGATATGACTGGAGGACCAGAACCAGGAAATAAAGTTGAGTGTGTTTACCCTGCAGCGTAGGGAAAAGCTGTGACATCAATGGTGATATTTCAGAAAAAGAGAGCAGCAATGCTGGGATGCCTCTTGTGTATTACTGCATTGTAGTGGTGCAGGAAGCTCAGAAAGTGCCTGGAGAATGGCATCCCTTCACACACAGGTGCACACAGAGTGAGGCGTATCTTGTCTACAGAAGAAGCTCAGTGAAAAGTAAATGGTTTCATTTGCATAATCCTTGGCACGCTCTTTGCCTTTATAACTTCCTATTTTTATTTTTCCTTGTGGTTGTCAATACTGCTTCACTGTTCAAGAAACACCTACAAGAGTGTTCCTGTGGTAAATTGAATAGTTGTATTTCATGGAGGATGATAGTCACACAAAACAGTGAATTTCATTCAGAACACGTGTTTATTTTTCTGCATTCCTGATTAGGGCTGTAGGCACAGTTTCATGATATTTCTCTTATACTTTCCCCCTCTCTAAGAGTATCAAAGAATGGGTAAAGAGTTGCAGTCTCTAGCAGTAAACTTGACCTTAAATGATTGCTATTATTCATAGAGTGGAAGCAGGACACCTGTTACCATCAGTAGATTTACAGTGTATAAAGATTGCTGTATGAGAAGAGGATCATCAGAAAATCCGTTTCCTTGAAACTGCTGTGTGTTTTTTCCATTTTTGACACAGTCTATGTTGTTGTTCCTGGCTCTGCTGGTACAGACAAGGTGGTGACTGTTGATCACAGTGTTGCACAGTCATTCCTGATTATTGTCACTGGTGGAGTTGTACTAAGAGTAACAATAGCTGGAAATGTTAAGGGAAAAAATATTGCAGTAGACACAGCTGGTTAGTGCTGACATCTCACTCACTTTTCTGTGCACCATCTTCCAAAATTTGTTAAGGCACTGGTGATTTAGATACTGCATCTGTTTTGCCATTGTTAAAACATTTGTTCTGGAATCAGACTGAATAATGCCGGAAAACAATAGAGTGTTTTCTGAGCATAGCATGTAACCTAATGTAATTATGGAGACTGAAGTCAGAAGGATTGGAAGCAAAATAATGAAAGAAGACTGGATATTTTATAATAGGATGAGTAAGTTTGTTTTCAAATTAACATGAGCTTTAATATGAACTTTAAAAATGATTTCCTGTTTTTGAGATCTGCTACTCTCTATAATTGTCACTCATAATTATAGTTCTGATGCACATGAAATAGATGGAGAAGTTGTTCTTGGGTTCTAAACAGATGTGTTTGTGGAGGAAAATGTTCTAGGAGTAAACAGGGGTGACCTGTACAGTGTTGAACAGAATTGTTGTTTCAGTTTTCTCATGTCCTTGCTTAAAGCTTCCTAGACCTGACTTCAACAGCAGTGTAATATTTGCAGTGATCATTTCTCCTGGGATGCTTGAATCACAAATGAAGCAGTAAGATTTTGATCTTGGATTGTGTGTCGTTCCTGTCCCTGGGGGAATTGTACTAATTGTTTAATCATAGTGAGACAGGGAATTAAAACTAAATTGCAAGGGGGAAAGAAACTGGCTGTGCCTTTTTTTTTCTTTATCTGTCCATGTGGGTTTTTTGTTTCCTTTTACTTTCAGAATAGTGCTGAGGATGTTACACATTCTTTTCCTCCTTTCTTCATTATAAGTTAAAATCTAGTCCTGTGTTTGAGTTTGTGCCTGTTGCCTCAGGTCCCTTCACTGGGCATGGTTGGAAAGAGCCTGGCTCCACCCTTTTTGTACTCTCCCTTCAGGTACTTGTATACATTGATGAGATTCCCCAGATCCCTCTCTTCTCCAGGCTGAGCAGTCCAAGCTCTCTCACCTTTCCTCATAGGAGAGATGCCACGGTCCCTTCATCATCATCATGGCTCTTGGCTGGGGCCTCCCCTCTTAACTCCTTGTGTAAAAGTGTGATCCTACACTTCATTTCAGCTGTCAAAGTTTGTGTTGTGCCTGTGTTTTGCTCTGCTGGCACTCTGGGCTCAAGGGCAAATTCTTCTGAGAGAGGTCATACGAAAATTGGGTTGTCCCTGGAAGGAGCACACCCATAGATCCAAATTTATAGATGGGCCGCCGAAGATGTTTTTCAGTTAGCGTTACTGTATTCAGAAATTACGGAGGATAGTGTGATATTTATTCCCCCATGTTTTTATTTGGAAGGAGAAATACTTTGAACAAGTGCCCAGAAGGGGCAAGAACTGTAATCCTCAGAAACTCTTTTTGACACAGCTCTTAAAATTCAAGAACTAAAAATAATGTGAGCCCATAAAAGCTGCCATCTGACAGATGGTTTCACACTGTTTTGTGTAGTCTTTCATCCTGAGTCTGTTGAGCTGGGCCTGAGAGAGAGCTGCTGGATGAAGAACGATTTCAAATTGTTGCAGGCTGTTTTGGTAGAGATGATCCATTTTAATATTCATCCAAGTTCTGTCGCTGAAGCCTTTGCAGGCCTGCCCTTCAGGTTTTCTTAAAACTGTGAGGTCCAGGTACAGTTTCACATGAGAGGTAGGAGTGCTTAAGTATTTCTGAGAGTGTCTGTGCACAGTGGGATGGATTGGAAGACGTAATAGTTGTTCCTTCTGTCTAATTTAAACATCATGGATTACATCCTGCTGTTAGGTCATAATTGTATCTCATACAGTAATGACCTGGAATATTAACCTGCTTGAGATGTAATAGCTCAGTCTTACATAGCTTTGAATTTTTAGCAAGTTAGCTGTTTGAAGAGTATCTTTATTAAGCATGCTAATGAAGTTAATTTCTTTTTTTTTGCATTAGCAAAAATTCTCACCTTTACTACACGCTGTAGAGTAGTTGTTACAGTCCAGGCTATTAAGCCAAGATTTGCTTTTTGTGCTTGAGCTTGTAAACGGTTCAATTTCTAAACAGCAACACACCGTATCAGTACATACCAATTACTGCTTGCCATCCCTCTGCTCTGTACAGATTGAGGAGTTGATAAAATGTCTTCTATTTATCCTGACCTGAATAATTCAATATGTTGCTTTTCTTCAGAAAAATAATCTGGATAGAGATGGTTGTACAAATGCTGTTCTAGCAGAGAAATAAGCAGATAAGCACTGCAATAATGTTTAGTGATTCCTTTTCACTTTTCTTTCAGAGTTTGGGACAAAGTTATTAGTGGATCCTGCAAGATTCTTGTTTTTGTTGCTGTGGAAATATTATTAACCTTTAAAATGAAGATAATAGCACTGAATACTGCAGAAAAGATCACACAGTTTTTGGAAAATGTAAGTACTCTAATTATGCTTTGCATTACCTTTTATAGCTTATAACTGTTTCAGCCTGAATCGCTTGCCTGCTGCAGATGTGCCAAAGATATTCTTACATTACTGAGAACAGTCTAGCAGTATCAAGGTGAAGGGAGAATGCACAGCAATGAGAATAA
Source organism: Corvus kubaryi (assembly GCF_017639235.1). Classification (NCBI taxonomy): domain Eukaryota; kingdom Metazoa; phylum Chordata; class Aves; order Passeriformes; family Corvidae; genus Corvus; species Corvus kubaryi. The sequence goes on from NW_024582015.1 coordinate 27,606, forward strand.
TAACTTCTTCTATCAGGAGGTAAGGCTTCCATAGAATGAAATGTTTTTTAGGCTTAGGGAATGTATTATCTATGTCTGTACAGAATTAACATTCCTTGTGATACTACAGGGTTTTTCTGTGAAAGTAAGTGCAGGTCAGGTTAGGTTAAGTTTTCTGGAGGTTTCTTAGAAGGGTTGATTTCTGGCAATGTTTTTTGCTTCTTGCCTGAGTGCAAATCTGTAGACTCAAGCAGTGTTCTGTTGACGTGAGCATGGGATCATGAACCTGACCCTGAGCCTTCCTGACACTGAATAGTAACGAGCCATCTCAGCAGGGCTGTAGGGTCCCAGTGTAACCCAGGTGAGTTAAATGAGATACAGTTTGTGGTCATGGATGGCCAGTGTGAGTTATGCCGGGTGTCAGGGATATGGGAACTGTGAGATGCCTGGCTGCTTATCAGCATTTTGGAAATAAAAGCTTTTTGTCCAAAACCTGGCTGTAATATGGTGTGTGCAGGACTGAGGGATGGTGGGATGGGAGGACAGGGAGATGGGATTCTAGTTTTGTTTTCTTTTTTATAAAGAGATAAAATCTAAACTGGAAATTGAAAATCTTTATTTTAAATTAAACAGTCTAAATGGAGTGCCCTGACCAGGCACCTTGCCTTGATCTTTTGTAGATTCCTCAGGACAACACCGACGCCATTGTCAGCAAAGCCGTGGATCTGTGGCGCACGCACTGCGGGACTCCAGCACACTCAGTCTGAGAGCTCTCTTGGCTTGTGACAGCTTGGGAAAAAAAAAAAAAGACTTTTGAAAAGACATTTTACCATCCTAGTGTGATGTTCTTCATTAACCCTTTTGTGTAAAGATGCTATCAAAGCATGGTAACCAATATGTAAATATTTTTCAATAAATACAGGTGGAATGAAGATACTTAGTGGTGGTTGATGATGTCTGAAGTGTTAATTGATCATCCAGCTACAGTATTTTGATTGCACAGTGTGCTCTCTTGCTTTTGCAGAAGTAAACCTAACTCTTGAAGCAAGGTAAATAGATTTACTTGTAATTTTAAGATGTTGCAGTATGCCAGCTTATACTAGATATAACCAGTTACTACCTGGATGTGTTTGTACGGTGAATTTGCTGAATGTCAGCCTGCTGGGTGGTGAACGAGCATGCTTTTGTTAGAAATGTAATTGTACTCTATTAACACTGTAAATTTTCAGGTCAATGAAGCTTCCCAAATCTGAGGTACAGGACATCACAATGACCAGGGTGACATCCTTTTCCGAAGTGTTTTAAAATACTTTCTTTTTAGCTGTCAGACAGCTTTCTGTGGCTGTATCTCCTTTGTTCTTCATGGAAGATATTCTAGAGAAGTGGATCTGTGCAGGTATGGAGAAAATCAGGGGGATGAGCCAATATAATTCAGAATCACAGCCCAGTAATAACCGTTGCTTCTGTTGAGTGCTCGGCTCGAAGCTGTTGTAATTTGATTCTTGTTTGGTTTAGATTTCAAAATAAATTCAGTACAGAAATGTAATTCATGATGTACGTAAAAGTAGAGTGATTAGCCATAGATAGAGGTTTACTGGGGAACTGATGTTTTTCTTGTAAAAGTGTAAAATTCTATTTCTACCTCTTGCATAGACCACGGAATTGTACATAAAAATGTGTTGCTTAGCTGTTACTTGATTCAAGCTGTTACTTGATTCAGCTCTGTCTGCTGAGTGCCAAGGATGCTCACTGCACTTGAGAGAGAGTGTTCAGCTTGCACGGGGTGTCGTGCAGACTTGAAATGCTTTAGAAACTTTTGTTTTAAGCTGGGTCATGTTTACTTTGCAGCAAGTTAAGTGGGGGAGCCTGGGACTCAGCTGGGGTTACCCCTAAAGTCCTGGGGAGATGATCTCTGATGGATACTGAGACCTTGCTGTTGGTGTTGCTGGAATGCCTGAGTTCAGCCAGTTCAGGAAAAGCGTGTTTGTGTCTGCTTTGGAATCCACTGTTGTGCCTGCACTGCAGTGTAATCCACTGAGTTCACATTGGATGGGCGCTTGCTTCCCTAGCGCCGGCACGGGAGCTGGGTAGGGTGGACGGGAAAGACACAGATTCTGTTACCAACAGCCCTGCATTGTGTAACATGCAGTGCACAAGTGTCTCAGATAATGGCCACGGGTGCAGTCTGAGAGATTGCCCACGTGAAGGTTCCCCCCCAGCTGCACACAATTCACACAACCCCAAAGGTGCGGGTGCGTCACTGGGGCCTTTACACGGTAGATTACTTGGTCATTTAAAAACAAGCAGCGATGACACTGGAGGTGTTCAGCAGTTTCAGTCCTGAAAGGGAATCAATAACTCATATTCTGTGAAGAGAGGTGCACTGGATTAGAAATGCCAGTCTGCATTACTGCTTCCAGGCTTGCCAGTGAGTGTTCCTCCAATTAGTGTTTGACCGAAGGCTCCAGAAGCTTTTTTTAATTTAAAGAAGCCTTTCTCTATCAGTAGGCAGGCCTGAAGCTGCACAGAGGAGAGAGATCAACTTCTACAAAATCACAGAAAGGCTGAGGTTGGCAGGGACTTCTGGAGTCCATGTGGTCTGATCCCCCTGCCCAAGCAGGGCCACCTGGAGCTGGTTGCCAAGGACCAAGCATGTCCATGTGGTTTCTGTCTCCAAGGAGAGGGAGTGTAACACCTCTTTGGGCAACCTGTACTTGGTCATCCTCAGAGTAAAAAAATACTTGTTTTTCCACATAAGCAACAGCACTTTTACTTAAACATCCCATTATATGTTGGATGGATCCCCAAATGCTGCTCCACTGTAATGTCCAGCTGAAGTTTGTGTGTAGCTTTTTCAGTTCCGTGTACAAAGAAGGATCAGGAGTGTTTCTTTAATGCACAGGTCATTCATTGTGGGCTATGCTGAAGAAGGGGAACTCTCAAGGGAGTGCATGGTGGTTTAACTCCATCTTCCTTCACTGCTGGTAAGAGGCATTTGTGTGTCTCATAGTGGATCCGCTCACAAACTTAAGCTGTGGATTTACGAAGGAATCAGTTTATGCAGAAAATGCCCTGAATTCCCAATAGACTGGAAGTATGAACCTGGCTCACTTACACTCAATTTTTGGTGATTGCTCAGTTGCTCATACACCCAGTGGAACATAATGCTTTAGCTCAGAGCCCTGCTTCCCAAGAGAGCAGAATGGCACAATGGGAGCTTCCACTGCCCCAAGCATGTGATCGTCGGGGGAAAGTTGAGGCAGGACACCTCCAAAGTCCTAGCCTGGAGCGGAGTCCACTGTTTGGGAAGCCTGGGTCTGTGCCTGCAGTGATTGTCACCAGCCTGGGGTTGGTTGTGAGCAGTGGTTCTTGGACCTCTTGAACTAAACCGGTGGTGTCCAACTTGGCACTTCTAATGGGAAATCCAAGTTTGGTCCTTTATCTACTATGGACTAGTAGTTCCTAACACAGAATGTTTTGATGTTGCACATAGTTGAGCCTCCCACTGAAATCCTTGGCTAAATAAGGTGAGGAAGGGTTTATCTTTGCTATTTGTTTTCTTTTAGCTTCTATGTCATCCAGGAGGAACATGAAGACAAGTTACCTGATACTCATTTTTCCTGAGAAGCTTGAAAATGAGGTATTCTTTATTTACATAATTTCTCCTTGAATGGCTAAGTATGTAACTGCTTGCTACACACTTACTTGTTCCTTTAGACCTAGCTGGTAAGCATTGGGTTTTTTTTCTTTTTTTTTTTACTTCCGTCTGCTTTTTATTTTCCCCAGAGACAGCACTGAAGCATTTACTTTGGACAGTGAAAGCACTCCCCCTCAAGCTTTGCCCTGCCAAGTATCTTCATGTGCTTTGCAAACAAGAAAAATAAGCTTAATTTGGTCCAGTTCTTCCCTCAAGCCATACTTTCTCTCTAGAGAGGTTTAGAGTGGTGCCACATGTCTGTGCTCTCCCGTGCTGCACGCACCAGTTATTTTCCAGCTGATGTCCAAATGTGGTGGAAACTCCAGATAAGCAAAGTAATGGCAGATGTCAGAGGATGATGCTTGAAAAGTGATGAGTGATTTGAACTTTATTAAGGGGCCTGACTGCATGGAAAGAAAAGCAGGAGAGCATGGAGACAAAAGCAGCTGAAATAAAGTAATTCAGAGGCTCATAAAGTAAGAGTGACACAGCAGATTTCTGTGGACAGGAGATCACCTGGCCTCCACATGGGACAGCTTCAGCTGATGTCCTTCTGAACACCACAGCTCCCGTGGCACAAATTTACGTAAGAGCCAAGCTGTTGTTCATTCTGCCACTTGGGGGAAGAATTCCGTAAGCAGCTTTGTACCATTGGAAGGCACTGCTGGCCCGTGTGGCCTGAGGGTGGTGTTGCGCCGCCGGCACCTCGCCCTGACAGCTGCACCAGAAGCTCCCACTGCTCAGGAGCAGGGAGCTGGTTCGTCCCACACAGACCATCTCGACGGTGGGACCAGAACATGGCCATGCTGTTGTTTTCAGACTTGGTTGTCTGGGAACCTTGATCCGAGGAGTGAAGGGGAGAAATGGAGGTGAGGAAGAAGATGATGGCAAAGCAATCCATGCACCTGTGCTAAGGGACTGGGCTCTTAGCCAGGCACTGCCAAGCAGCAGAGTCTGTTTGTGCAGGTGTGTCTGTTAAATGGAGAATTCATGTTTTTCCAGCCTTCTCCATTTCCTGCCTACAGATGGCATTGGATTGCAATTTGATTGCCAGTAATTACATGGACTTCACTGAAGACACACACATCCCTTCACTTAGACTGCTTTTAAGAAATGCTTCCATTAAAACAGCGAAAACCCATCCCTTTTGTAGAGGTCTCAGTGCAAGAGATTGGACTGTGTTCTCACGTTCCCTGTACAATGTTTTCTCCCCAATATTTTTCTTGTTAAAGCACAGAAATTACCATATATAAACCACTATATACTGCTGCTATGGAAGCCATAGCTTGATGTGGGGGAAGGGGGTTTTTAGACAAAACCTACACTTTTGTTTACTTTATTTACCCAAATCTCACTGGCTAGCCACAAACTCAATGGCTGGCAGAACAGAAATGCATACAAACACACAAACAAGGATTGTGAGGTAGGTGAAAAGTTGACCAGATGGAAGCAAACCAAAAATGCTCGATAGCAGAGTTTTGATCATGTTGTGTTTCCCTATCAGCAAGGCAAAGGAACAGAATTTGGTCAGTTAAAGTAGATGGATCTTTAATTTTTGTGAAATCAGAAGCCTCTATCTGTCAGGGGAGGGGAGGTGCTCCCAGCTTCCAGTTACAGTGAGGATGCTGAGTGTCACTCATCTCCTCAGGGTCAGAATGTTTTCACCATCAGCTCCAAGCACTGAAGAGCCTCAGCAAAGCTGTCACCTTCAGTACTTAATGCAGGAGGCCAGCAAGCCTGTTGAAGGCATGTAGTTGTTCTTGTGAAGGCTTTTCCTCCTCTTTTCACTACACAGAGGCTTCAACTTGTCACAGCCTGAAACGCTGTGCAACCACTGAAGCTACTTGGGGGAAAAGGGGAACAAAAAAAAATTGTACAGGAGTATGTGATATGGATGTGCAGGAACAGCCCCTCTGCTGAACAGCAACAGCGCTTGGCTGGTGCTGCTTGGTGGCTGCACATTGGCTCTGGCAGCTGGCACTGGCAGTGCACAGCCCGCACCAGCAGCATTGTGGTGACATATGGGGTTCGGTTGTGGGGTTTTTGGATGCCTGTGTGTGTCTAGTGCAGACTGCTGGATTTGCTCTTCACTAGGGTGGTACCAGGTACCACTTCAGCAGCTGAGGTACCACTCATCCTTCCTTGCTGTGCTGAACCAGCCCAGAGATGGTGCTCAGGGCTCATCTGATCTGTCCCACCCATCTGCTTGGGAAAGTCTCCCTCTCCTGCTTTGCTCCCATGGAGGTGTGGGTGAGCCCGGCTGGTATCCTTGACTGCCTCCATGTGTTACAGTCACGGGGACAGAGGGTGATAAAATACACAGGCACTGGAATACTTTTTTTTAAATGAATTTTTTTAAGAAACTGCATACATCAGAGACAAACAATAATTTAAATACCATGCAGTTTCAGTATGTACAAAAACTAGGACATAGAGATCCAGTTTAATTTTTTCTAGTTATTTACATCATTTTCATACAGCCATAATCTGTTAAATTACAATACTGGAAGAGCACGATTGACAGCCACCACACTCACTCCTATACAAAGACAAACTATATACATACACTTGGATATCAACTGGAAAATGCAACTGGTGCAGGAGTAACTGGGACACACAGGAACACAGGAAATGTCCCCGTCACCTCCTCTTTGTTTACAGAAGTTGTTCCAAGCTCGAGCAGACTGAACACCCGGGAAAAATAATCTGTCCCCTTTTTCTTTCCTGATTTTTTTATTAGCCTAGTCATCTCCCACAGCTATTTATACAAAGTGTTTTTATTTGCAGGCACATTAGGGAGCCCCCATTCACGTGTAACTATGGGTTTCCACCTTGCCCATCTATGTTTATGAGTGCAAGCTTCACTGGGCATGTTGGAAGTGCTCCCCCCCTCTCTTGGTTTATAGTGTTTGCACTGCACAGGTGGTGCTGTAGGAATAAGGAAGAGTAAGTTTGGTGAGTAGTTGCAGTGACGACAGAATGCAATGGTTATACGTGTATTAGGATGAGATATATTTGTGTAATGGGCTCACTGAATGGTTTAACATAAAATAGCTGAAAGTCTATTACGTTATTTCCCCCGCCTCTTCCTCCTCTTCTGATAATACCCAGAGTGTTCACTAGGAATTGCCTAGACACGAAAGTTGGCCTGAGCGCCTTCCCAGCAAACCTGCAGCCTGAAACTTCTTCACCCTGCAAGTACCTACCCAGTGGGGTGTAGGATGGGCAAAAGCCACAATGACCACATTCCCTCTGAGTCAGAATTGTGTCAACAGGCCCCTGCAACCCTCTGCTGGTGAAGGTGTGGGTAGGAGGGTGATGTCACTATTGGGATTCCTAACTGTCACTTTTCCCAAACAATCAAAACTTTTTTGTCCAGATGCTTAGGAATTGCTTTTTCAATCCCCATCATCTCCCCAGCCACCCCTTACTCCCCATTTCCTCTTCATTATTCCACGGGCTGCTGAACAGATGTCAAAACACTTGCACATTTTAAGTATTCAGGATTAGGTAGATTATAACAAAAACGCTTCTATTCCTTGACTTTAGATTATTGTCTCTGGAGACGGATGACTGGAAGAGCCATTTTTGTTCCGCTTTGATTTTTCCGTTCTCTAAACCGGCTGTAATTTCTTTATTACCTATTAATCTCCTCCCAATCAGAATGAGGATGACTCTGCTAACAGAGTCTTAGCAGGAATGTCATCATTACATCCTACACATAATCCAGGTCAAAGGGAGAGAAATCATGACTGTTTGTTGTTTGGTTTTTTCTTTACCCCCAACAGAATCACAGCTCCTTTGCCATGGCAGAGATGGCTTTCACAGATGTGAAAACAATTCTCAAGAAACAAGATTTATAAAAAAAGGGACCAGCAGTTCTCCAGTCTGTGTGCAACTTCCCATGGATTCCAGAGGTGGGTGTGCACACTGAGGATATGCTGCAGTGTTCAGGCCCTGAAAGGCTGTTGTGGAATGCCTTGATGAAGGTTAACTTTGCAAACTGCCCAGACCCATTGAAGCTAAAAGCAGATGAAGCATCAGTTTGGTGATACTTACTACAGTGCCAAACACCTTGTATGGCTTCTTTCTCTTCCCCTTCCCCCTTTTCAGGAATAAACTCTATTTGCAACTAGGGAAAAATATGGCAATTCTTCCACTTGTGTCCTGGTGTCTGCTCAGCCAGGAGTTAATTAAAAACAACCCCAAAGAATTAAGAAAAAAAAAGCATGGCTGCATGGAGCTGCCCTGGGGACAGCACAAATCATGGGGCAAGGCTGAATGTGGCAACTTGCTGAGTGGTCAGCAAGGACCTGCCATAGGCTCATCTGGATGAAGGTGCTGGGGAATGTTTGGCCATCACCCAGGACTCGGATGTTACGTGTCTCAACCAGTGTTTGAGGGTTTATTTTTGGGTGCCAGACTGGGAGTGTGGGCACTGCTTGGAGCTGTGCCCATGAGGGACGGTGGCAGTGCCCAGGCTGACCATTCCCCTGGGGATTCCGGCACTAACAATGGACAGCAACAGCCTGTGACTTCCACCTCCCTCGTCTTAATTTTATTAATAAAAATCCAACAACCCCTCACCTTTCCCTCCCACTAGCCTACCAAGTCCTGTGATTTCTGTCACCACTGCTCCTTAAATGGTGTCCCTTCCATTTCACAGTGATCCTCTAAGCTAGCAATGCCAGGGCAGATGTGAGATCCATGCTGGGAACACAAGGATTTGTTGTTCTTCAGAACAGCTCTGTTGCAGAGCCCTTTGCTAGTGCAAGGTCTGCGCAGTCAAAAGCATAAAGGTTTTTTTCCCCTTTCTTAAAGCTCTGATGCATTCTTGTAACTTGTGTGCATATGTATGTGAATGAACTTATGAACAGGAACCCAAGGTTTTCATGAAGATAACCCCAAAGCCGTGTATTCCTGGCTGGTACGTTAAGTGCTCTGCCTCTGCTGCACTGAGCTGATAACACTGCACATTGAAGGCTTCCACTACTGACGAACTTCTATCTAAAGCAAGCGTGAGCTGGTGATACAGGGATCAATCACGGTGTGTTTCCTTAGAAATCATCACCCAGTCTGGGAAGCACCAGAAACCACCTGGTTTTTACTTTCCTTTGATCTTCCATCCTCCAACAGCCAATCCTCATTTAATAGCTAATAATCCATAGCATTGTAAGGATGGCCATGGATGAGAATGAAAAGCTTTTGCTTGTCTCTGATGGAGAGCCAATCTGCGAGGCACTGAGTGCCACCACCAAGTGTAGATGGAGGGCGTCACCCTCGCTGCCAGCGCTGTTGGGGCAGGCTGGGTGCTAGAGCCACTCCATGGGCTACATGCAGGTTCTTTGGCTGTACTCCTGCATCCAGAGGAGTGAGATGAGGCCTGAGAAGAGGCAGGAGTGTTGGCACTACACTGCACTGGCCATTAAATGCTCAAGTGTGAGAGGCTTTTCAGCCCGCAATCAGTGAAGGGCGGTGTTAGCATGGCACGGGGGGAGCTGGACAGGGAGCACAAAAGAGAGGATAGATACATGGAAGACAGTGAGAAACGAAAAATCAGTTAAAGAATAACAGAAATAACAATTCTGTAGTAAAAAACTTTGGCCTCTCTGTTCACACTGTCAAAGGAAAATAGCCATTGTGGAAGAAAAGGTGTCCTGAAGTAATAATCTGGAACTTCTTACAGTAATGTTGCTACAGTGCTTTTGGCCACCATCCCAAAACATGGCATAATAATGTCTTGTAAGAGCTTGCAAGGAATCCTGACAATGTTTGCCCCAGCTTGCTGGCATTATACTAGTTAAGGACTTAATTCTGGAAGGGGATGGCCTAAGTTCAGGAAAGCACTTAACTGTGTTCAGGTTCCAGTAAGCCTGTCAGACATTCTTGAAAGCAGTGAGGCTGTGTGTGCTTCCTTACTGTAGAGCACACGCTTATGTTGGCAAGTAAACCAGGCCCAGAGCGACCAGCTCTCCAAGCTCTGCTTGGTCAGTTTGTGTGTTAAACCACTATAAGAAAAATAAATTAAAACCAATAAATTCAGAACACCTCTGAATTACTGTCCTTATGCCTCAGCTGTGGGTACCAGTGACAAGTCCCACCATCCATAAGAATGCCCCAGACTCCTTTTGTTAGGCCAGGTAACACGCTTTGTCATGCTTTGCTCAGTGTGAGTTTAGGATCAGTTCTTTAGACACCTGATACAGAGATGGTAGATATCCTTCATGGAACCTCCAGCCCCTCCAGTTGCGTGTCCCTCTGCAAAGCTGGAGGGGAATCCCAGCCTTTCCTGCTGCCAGGGGCACGTTGGCTCTCACACAGTCACAAGGTTTGGGTGTAAGACAAACTACAAGCGGAGCAGATGCCATGCAGTGACCCTGAAGAGATGGGTTTTTGCTTGCTGGTCCTCAACGTTCTTGTCACTTACTGCTAATGGGCTCACAACTGGGTTTAGAAAATTATACTTCAAAGAGTTGGAAAACAAACAGTTGCTAGAACTGAAGCAGCCTTCAGTAGGGAGTCCTGCTCTTTAGAGGTGATAATTTTTTCTGCTTGGATGCTGAACAATGTCTACTGATTGGCTGTAAACTTCTCCAGGGAAATAAATGCTTTTCTAGTCAGATGATATTCACAGACCGGCTGGCCCACGGAATAGTTTCGCTCCTTCACCATCCTCATAAGGTGCTCTCAGCTTGAAAGGAGTGTTTGATGTAAGTGCTTTAGTGCCATAGGGGCTCACCTTTTGGAGACTTCACCCAGGCCAAGTGATTCCCTAAACACCATTTCAGGACTCTCTAGAATTGATGACAGAGGCTTGTCAGGATGAGGGGTGCCTGAAGACAACAATGGTTGCATCACCAGCTGGGCTTGAACATGTATGGCAAATCCACATGCCGGGAAAGTCCTATACATAGATGCCAAGTCTTGGCATGATTCCCACCAGGGGTATTTTCTGTTACTGAAGCTTGAACCAGCAGGTCTGATGATGCTGCAGTACTCATCACATGTAAATACAATTCTCCTTTTCTTTAATATTTATTTTTCTACTCTTTTTTTTTTTTTTTTTAAAAAGGCAGTTCGGAAGATTTACATTGTACGTAACAGGGAAGTGAATAATACCAGCACTTATGGTTCCTTTTAGCTATGTTTTGAAGATGGCATAGTAGTCAGGTAGAATTGATCTGCTACGGTCTGTGAAACCTGAAACGCAAGGGGAAAAAAAAAAGAGAAACAGTAAGATAATATCCTCACATATATATTGCACATAAAAACATTGGAGAACTAATTGCTACAGTGACACCATTAGACAGTTCAATTCCTGCAGCACTGACATCAGCCATGCTGGCAAGAGGACCCAAAGGAGACAGACACTCACACTTCCTTGGTCCTTGCCAGACTCACAGTTCATAGGCATAAGCTGTTTGCACCAAAATCTACCAGAGACATTCATACACTTTGGGTCCATCCTATGGGATCCCTGAGTGGGTGACAGCAGATCAGCTCACCCTCTTTCAGGCCATGCAAAGCCTGATTCTACAAAAATTGTCTGGTTTAGACAAACCTTATGCTATTCTGCCAGAAAGATTTACATACAGTTTAACTGTGATTATTCCTTCATGTTAGAGGCTAAAGAGACAAATGGAGCTAAAATGGCCACCCTTCCTGCAAGGCACCCTGTGTCAGAAGGCCTGGGTTTGTCAGATCTGCAAATACTTTTTCTAAGCTTTGATTTTTCAGTCTATTATGAATTAATTAATGAGTCCCACTAGTAAAGTGACACTCATTCTTTGCTCATGCCACTGCTTAATGACATGAAGAGCTCATTACCTTGCTAATGACTCTATAATGGTGATATATCTAAGTTTATTTAAGGGAATTACTCTCTTTTGTTTAAGCATGCTTCCTTCAAGTGCGTATTTCCCCAAGCCACTTGTCTAACCAGTAAGTCCTACTGTTCTTCAGGCAAACCCTTATTCCAGTGTCTGTTATATGAGCTATGGCTCTCTGTATGCCTGGCCCAGACTTACTGAGTCCAAGCTGCTCAGTGGCTTTCAGATACAAACTTTAAAGGGTCACTGCTCACTCTGGAAGAGAAGGGAAATACTGCGCAGAAACCTGTGAAAGCCAAGCAGATGGACAGACTTCTGGAAAACTAAACCAGTCTGTAGGTTGCAGAATGCTAAAGGCTTCATGGAATTCAACAGAACCCTCAATGGAGCTTGACTACTTGTAGCAACACCCCCTTTAAAACAGCCTCATCCTTTCTACATTTGTCACCTCGCCCTGGAGGAGCCAAATGTCCTTCAAAGGCTCAGTCACCAGGGTCAGCAGATCTAGGCCAATTGTACATCCTAAGGCTTCTCCCAGACCTTGTGGCTCAGGAGCAGCTGGCTTGTCTCTAACAGCACTCTGTCTCTACAACCCCCAGTGCTAGCATCCTAGCACATGCTAGGATGGAGATGGGAGATCGTTTCTGCAAGGTAATATATGCATAATACATGTGGTGAATTTTAATATAATTATTAATTTATACACATAAAAATCCCCTAATACAAAATTAATTTTGCCTTAAGCTTTTCTGTATTTTTCCTAAAAGTACCGACTGCATTTTTCATGAGCACTGAGCTTATGAACACATTAATACAAGGGCAGCTCCAGTTTTGCACCAGATCTCACTGTCACTTGTCTTCAGTACCCCACACTTGTCTTTAAAGTCTAAAGTATTGATTTGCTAAGGCCTGACTTCAGCCCTAGCCTGTCAGAGAGGAAGGTGGTTGGTTTGGGCTCATGGACAATTAATTCAGTCTCCACCTTTAAAAAAAGCCCAAGGTGTAAATAATAGTGCCTCTCTTACAGGGTGGATCTCGCTGTGCCCCACTGTGTCACCCATGGTCAGACATGGAGAACAAGACTGAGAGATCTGTGGGTGGGAACTGCGTGGTGTGGAACAGCGGCACACTCGGCAGGGCTTAGCGTGCGCTCGTTCAGACTTTGCTACGTGCTCCACAAGGGTTCCCTGTCCTCCTTCAGACACCAACACTTTTTTTAAACTTTTGTTCTCAGAAGAGCAGACATGCAGCATGATGATTTTAAAAAAAAAAAGGTTATACTTCATTAAACGGCACGTGCCTGCATAATGCCACATAATGGGGCAGCATGTGTTCGTCTGTGTGAGTTGCTTTTACAGCCTGTAATTCTAAATGTTGTCTAGACCTCATGGTGTGTTCAGTGCATGTTGGAGAAACAGCTGCTGGCTTTGTTTTTTTTTTTTTTTGAAAACAGCAGTATTCATTTACAGTCTTAAAAAATTAATCTCCCAGCTTACCTTGTTAGATGCCTACTTAATTCATGAACTTCCATTTCAGAGCTTTTAAATTCATTAAGCTCTTTTCGAATGGCTGCCTGCAAAGGACAAATAAACTCATAAATGTATAAATGAGAGAGATCAAAATAAGTTCACTTTGTTCTCAAAACAGTATATTAAAAGTAAAGCAGATAGATAACATCAGAGAGACAAACAAAGACTTTAAAATGTGAAAAGGAACAGAGATAAGCATGTTCTAAACCACATAAAGGGAAGAGAGATGCTTCAGTGGAATGGCTCAATTTGAAAACATATCACAGACAATGCAGGTACAGAACCCAATTCTGGCTTATTATGTAAACCTTTACATATACAAAATCCAAATTAGTGCAAGCACGAGAAAAAAACCTGTGCACTGCAGTTTGTGAAACACTGTGATCTAGACTGGGCCCAGATCCTGACAGACTTATGTTTGAGATGTCTTCTGCCTCTGTTGGTGCTGAATTTCCTCGGGTGAAATTACCTAAAGCGACTCATCTTACTTGGGAAGGGAAGAGGGATACCTGACTCCCTGCCCTCTACTCTGCCTCGAGCTGTGCCCCTCTGCCCTGCTCCTCCCTTCTGACCCAGCTGTGCTATTTATTGAACTGATTCAACAAATTAACCCAGCAGAAAACCTGCCATGATGTGGGGGTATTCAGCCTCTGTGGCTTGTCTGTGAGGGAAAAGCAAACCAGGGGCACTGGCAGGAAGAGAATTATTGAGGAATAAATAAAACAGAGGGTGTGACTTGGAGGGACTCAGCTGCATGGTAGAGATGGTGCTCAGCACAAATGGCTCAAGTCTCAGGCCCAAAGTCAAGACCTCTGACAGCACTGTGATATTTGTAGCTCATGAATGATTTCACTGTGAGCATTTGGAGGGGATGTGCAAGGTGTCTGTTGCGGCGAAACGCTCCCATGGGTCCAAGGTGTGTGCACTGCCTTTCTGTGTGATGCTGAAAACATCAACATCAGAGGTGGAAAGGGGGTGTTCCAGTAAGTGGTATTTGTGTCTGTCAGGAATTTTTCTCAGTGAAGGAAATCTAAACCAGTATGAGCAGCATGAGCCCAAAACAGGACTTTTGCAACAGCCACTGATTTGGTCACCAACTACCTTTGCTTTGACAAGCCCTAAGTGGTGGATTTTGCAAGTATTTTTCTACAGAAAAGACCCTTTCTGCTCCTTCTGCACAGCTTTGGTTTCTTATTTCCCTTAGAAGTGCCTGTCAGGTGCTGCCTCATCCATCAGGACGGAGTGATGGCTATGCAGCAGCTCCAGGGCTGCCTTCAGCAGACCAATCTGCTACTGAAGTGACTGCGAAGGAGGCCACAGGTGCTGCTGACTCCTACAGGGACTGAGATCTATTACCCCTCCCTCCTTTGTCTGTTGGAGAGATGCAAAAATGTCCTTTTCCTTCTCCCAAGAGTCAGACCTGCTAAAGACAAACTCTTGATTGAAGGCAGTTCCCTTCACGCAGCACACAAAGCAAGATTTACTGGCAAACAGAAAAGCCCAGATTTTATTGCTAAAATCTGTTTTTGCAATAAATCTGGCCTGTGCTGACCAGTGAAGACAGCTATTGAATCACAGCTCTGGAAGAAAATAATCCTATATAGGATGATGCAGCTTTGTTTCAATCTGTCTGGCTATTTTTTCCAACAGTGGACATAGTGTTGAGGAAAAGCAGGTCATCTGAATGGCAGAAATCAGAATATTACCCACAAGACCCAAACAAAAACCAATCTGCTTCCTTATGCCATAAAGGGCATTAATATTAGAATGACAAACATCTCTTCTTCTGATGGTGCTTTGCTAAGAAGAGGTTAATCTGAAGGACTTAACCCTTTTCTCTGACTACTTAACTTGCACATGCATTATAAAAAAAGTGACATCAAAGCCTTAATACTAAACTCTTTACTAGGTTACATTTTATAGTGGTATTTAATGTTTGTTCTTTTCAGACACACAGGATGAGGAAGGACTTGTCTGGAAATCAAATCTCCATGTCCAGCTGAAGTTTCTCCATGCCTTTCATCCCAGACAGGGATCTCTCAAAGGCTGCAGAACCAATTGCAAGATCTATTCCCTCCCTCATCTACCAATTAAGAGAATAAAACTAAGTCAGTTCACTAATATCTTACCAAATATGGGGAGGTAAAATGAGAAAAGCTAATTTAACCCAGTATATTATGGTCTATGCACAGTCCAGAGGAAGTTTTTCTTTTTTTCAGATCAATTTATGCTACATTAACTTAACCAAAGCTAAACTAAAAAAAATCCCTCTATCAAGGAGGAGACCAATGCCACAAAACTGTACAAGTCCTTTGGTTGACTTATACAAGTATAACAGGCTGTCCTTTGTGAATAAAACCAAGAGCACCATAGATGAATGGCATGGCTGGATATTCTGCTAATTCTCTAAACATTGGACATCATGCTCTCCATTGCTGAATGAGTGAATTTCATGGCAAAGAAATAGTCAAGACTTGAACTCAGGTATCTGAAAGTCTTTAACATTAGAAGGGCATCATAGAGTGACTGTAAGATTCATGACTGAATCACTGAGCCTCATAGTCTTCGCTTCTTATAACATCCATAAAATCTTTTAGATCTTTTTCCCGAGGTCTCATTAAGACCCTCAGCATGTGACTGATATAATTTGCCAGCAATTTAATCCCTCTGCCATCAATGCCAACACCAGAGACACCATTTAGTGGAAATGTTCCACCAGTGCTCAGAGGGCAGTGCCATCAATACCAAACGTGTGTCTTCTTTTCATCTGCAGGTCTTGTGTGGTTTCAGTTCACTGCTTAAAATACTCTGTGGCAGAAATCCTGAGAAAAGGTCCCTGTTGTAACACAGTAGAGAGAAGTGACTTGGCTTTGGAGGGATGGAGGTACCTTTGCCAAATGGACCTGCTGGCATTTCCACACCCAAGCCTGTCCTGTCCTGGCATGGCCATTCTGGCACACACTCCTGTCTCACTGCTCTGCTAAGTCTTGCCAGAGCTCTCAGCTGGCAGCATAGTGTGGCAAAACCAAAACTGACAAATAACAGGGCTGTCATCAAGACCTTTCCTCAAGGGGCTTGGGATTCCTTCCCTCCCCTGGTTTCCATGCATACAGAAACCTTCTTGCCAAAGATTTATGCTTCAAACAAAGAAACAAACCTTGTGAATGGGAAAAAACCACAGGTGTGTTGGGAAGGAATGTCAGGTGGATGTTTACTCCTTGACAGCCATGGGACCTGTGAGACCCAAGGGATGCTGTTTGCCACAACATGCCCTGGCTGTTCAGGCCATGGCTCTCCCAGAGTTGCCCCACTTACTTTGTCAGCAGCTGTGAGTCGTGTCCAGGGTTTGTCCGCCCTCCTGTCGTAGTCTTGCGCGTCTGCCACTTCCACGTAGTCACTGAAGCGGATGAGGATCTTCCTCTCACGTAGCTCTTCTACTGTGGGCCTTTGACTCAGCTGCAGGTTTGAGGAAGGAGTGGGAAAAGACATCAGGACTTTGCCTTTTCCCTACAGAGTGCTGCTTGGGGATTTATTTTACTACAACTGATGTTACAGTAATAAGAGGGTTCGGACATTCCTTTGTTTTTTGTGCTTTGTTTTTATTGGCCTTTCACAGAATTGCTACCTGGGAAATGCCTCTTGTTAGAACACCTTGAATATCATCTCACCTTGCTGCCAGAGCAGCCCACTGTTCTTTGAAAAACTGAGACCCCAATTCCCAGCTGAGCTTGATCACACTTGGCAGAAACGAGATGCAAGAAAGTCTCCCAGTGCACTGATGTCCCAGGAAGAGACAAAGACCACGACACAACTTTAAAACTACCTGCACACACTGTGTACTTTCCAGCCTTCTGCTGCAGTTGTCTGTAGCTCTGCACTGCCTGGGAAGAGTCAGGCCAAGCCATGGAGTGGCTCCTGCCCTGAATTATGTGCAAAAGGTGAAAAACAACTTTCTTTACCATTCTGATATTCTGCAGACCTGTCCTTACCTCCAGAAAAGGCAGACAGGATGATTAAGTCCTCATTGAACTTTTTGCTGTATTTATTGACAGCTGTGGTTTGTGTCACAGCATATTTGACTTTTAGAAGTTCCTGTTGTATGCTACAAGCCAAAAAAAAAAAATGGCAAGGGTGGATTGTATCACGTCAGGAAAGCATGTTCATTGTTTCAATGCATTTCTTTCAAATTCCACAGCAGAATAGGCAGCCACAGTCAAAACTCCTCTTAAATTAGTGTGCTGATAGTTCACATGTTGCACAGCCAGCTACATGGGCAGGGACAGGAGTTGGCTTTCGGGGGCAATCCTCCTTGGATGCACAGCATGCTGGCGAGTGTCAAAAGCAATTACACAATTGTTTCTAAAGAAGGTGCTACATAAATGTGTGCATGTGGCTGTAGGTTAGCTGAAAAGTTTCACTGTTAGAGTAGAACATTTGTGACCAGGATAACATCAGGAAAAATAATATCCTGATAATAATTTCCTACACGGTATATAATGCTCTTCCCACTCACTAGAAGTAGATGTGTTTGAAATACTTTACCCTTGTGAAGGGTGAAAGGCCTAAATATTTAATAAAATGCTTGAGATTCTGTTCTGCAACATTATTTATGTTCCTGAATCCACCTTTCTTCCAAATTAAGTATCTCAGTTTCCCGCATTTTGTCGTCCAGGGAGATCTAAAACAGCCAGGATACTGAGTGAAGGATGAAAAATCCCTCCTTTCTTCAGCATTTGGGTGGAGCTCCACCGCCCTATCCTGCATCTGGCTGTAGGCGTGTGTGCTTGTTCTTGGCACGGTTGGTTGTCTTTCTCTTCTTTGTTTAGAAAAGATGATTGTGATGGGAGGTGGTAGTGGGGCTGCTCTCCTTACATCAGTATCCCTGAGCATGCACACACAAATTGGGTTCAAACACCTCATGTGGAGGTGGTCTGCAGAGCTGCACTAATGTTCTGCCTGTGAGATGCTCAGGAGAACAGGAGTGAGGATGGAAAAAAGATGCACTGACTCTTGTGCCAGTGCTCTGGCTGTGAAAGAGTCCTGAAATCCATGGCTGATATCACGTAATTCATGTGTAGCCATAAATCTACATATATTTCCATATATAAATACACCCACACAAAATATATTCAGTACATTACACCAAAGTGCCAGTCTGATCATGCTAAGTGTAAAGAGAGAGACAACCACGTTAAGTCATTTTCTAAAAGCCATTAATTAAAGCTACATTATTTGAATGGTTAACAAATTTCCCTGCCTTCTTCTCATGCCATTGCAGAGATTTCCAGTGACCTTCTAAGTGTGAGGGTCTTGCAGTATCTTTGGGCTGCCCAGAGCTCCCTTAACTCTTGAATAGCTGGGGAACCAGCTTTGCAGGACAGACTGCAAGCAGCCCACTGCAGGTGTCTGTTCAGTGTGTGTCCACGTTGAGGGCACAGCTCATCTGAGATCTCGCCTTGCAGTTTATTTTTATGATGTGTGAGCTGTGGTCTCTTGGGTCTAAATTGCTTAATGCTACAGAGTCCTTCTCGAGCAACGCCTGAGAAGGAGCTCTTCTAACAGACAGAAAGAATAGGGCACATTCAAAAACTCCAGGACAAGGACATGGCCAAGGGCTCAATGTCCGTGGCATGAGAAATGAAGCAAACCCAAGCACCACCATCAGGTAAAGTGGAGGGGGACTTACTCTTGCCACTCTGGTCTTGGGATTTAGTCAAATGTAAAATGCTGAGTTTGCTCCATTTCAGTCACAAGGAAGCCTGTTGTCTTGGCACATCATCATTGCCTGCTCTGTTACTTCATTAAAACGTTATAGTTGTTATTTAAGGAAGAAACCAAGCTGAAAAATTACAAACGCTAACCAGCAGCACACACAACCCCCTCTCTCCTTTGCTCCCCACCTTCTGTGGCAAAGACATCGGAGCAGGATGTGATGAAAATGCCCTGAAGACCTTTCCCTCTGACTATAAATGCAGTTTATCCAAATTAGCCACTAACCCTTTTTTCTTCTCTGACCTTTCTCCTCCCCACTGCCTCTCTCTCACCTCTCTCTGATGAGTCCCACCTCTCCCAAGAGTTCATTATTTTCAACAGCCTTTGCTGGTGCAAGCCAGCAGGGGCCAGTTAAAGAAAAGCTTGAACATCTTCAAGCAAGGGAGACTTTTCCCAGAGAGGCACCAGTGAACAGAGAATTTAAATTGGACCAGGGCAGGAATTTACCAGGAGCAAAGATTTCAGATTATTGCATTCATTTTAAGAAACAGCCACACCTCTTCAGTTTCGTAGTCAGTATTACAGCTCTGAGAGACTTCATTTTGGAGGTAGACCTCCGAGAAAAATAAGCTATTGGCAGGGGGGGATAGGAAGCAGT